>NC_041392.1:690467518-690471029 GCF_002162155.2 Triticum dicoccoides | reverse complement strand
TAACATGCCATGTATTGTACCATTGTAACTCTTGTACCCGACTCCTACTTTCTAGGATCTTAACCTCCACGACTAGCTCATGGCCTGCGTGCCTGATCTTGTGGAAGGCCCCGGCTATATGTAACCTCTCTCGATGAGTAATACAGTGTGCAGTGCAATATTCATCCTCTTTCTCAAAGAAGGTGGCAGGCGGCGCTGTGCAACGATGTGCCACTGCCAGCCACTCATAGAGGATCGATCAATGTCGCTGTCAGCCACTGCTGGGTGGGCCAACCACCAAAGCTAATTTAGAGGCCTCACAAAAGTTTGAAAAATTGATAATACCCCTTTTCTTAGCTTGATTTGAAAATGGACCTACGAGATTAGGACCTACCTAATTAAACTTGTCACGTCAAGAGACAACGTGCTCCCTCCGTACCAAAGATAATCCAATTTTTTCCACGCAATATATCCCAGTCACGATCGACCAAACCCCTGTCTGGCAAGTGACAATGACTTCACCACGAGCTCGTGCACGGAAAGCTATACCCCTTCCGTGCCACAAAATTAAAATTAAATTCGTACGTGTGCCTAAAGTCTAAAGATATGTCAAATAACATGCTGGCTCTGCCATCAGGAGATGGTAAGCAAGTAAGCACCAAAACGCTGATGCATAGCGAGGCTCACAACCACAATGATCCGCAGATGATCGATCTCTGGGTTCTCTGCAAACTGCAATGATCTTCCAAGTTACTTGCCCCACAACGGCCGGCCGTCGTCGCCGGCCCCGTTGGCACTGCGCGGCACGTAGTGCGGTCACTGCTGCCGCGTACGTACGCACTCTCGGCGCGTGGTCGCCGGCTCGCTGGCGTCCAAACTGCGAAGTAGGGGTACAATACATTACTGTGCATGGGCATGGGCACGGCGTACGTACGTACTTACGTACGTGCAGAAAAGGCCAAGCGCCACAACGACTGCGGCGCCGTATGCGCCGCGCGGCACGTACGTGAGCTAGCCGTTCATCTTCCTACGTACGGGTGCGTCGTGGCCCCGTCAGCGCAGGGTGGTGGCCGGATCCGAGCCGTGGCAAATCACGTGCCGAGCAGGGAGCCGCGGCCCGACGAGCGAGCGCCGGCTGTCGGTCGGACCCGACATTTGCCCACGCTGCCTTTGCGAGGTGGTAGAGAACTAGAAACCACGAACCACCTCTTGCCCTACGAATTTGGCAGCGGCTCGCCACTCGCCAGTAGCACCGCCATCGACGGACTAGAGACTAGACATTTGGGATTTACTGCCACCGACACAGCTCCATAACCAAGTCTGGCAAACCGTCATTTTAGCGAAGGCAGATTTGGGACGCAGGAAATCACATGTTCTTTTGTCAGAGGTCAGACCAACCAACACATCTTCGTCACGCTCAAGAACATTCCACCGGTGAGTGTACTCTGTTTTGAACCCTGAATTCATACGGCTTGTTGAGATTAAACCCTAACCTCTCAACCCCTGAAATCGGCACCCTGTACTCAGTCATCCCAGTTTTATCTCAACCTTGGATCAGTTTATTATACCTGTTTGACGCGTCCGGAAAGTAACAATCCCAGTCGGGATCACTCTCTACTCTCACTGACTATGTGGGTCCACCTGCCATATTCATCTTTCTCTCCTCCAACCACTATCTCGCATGTCTTGACTAAAGCAAGTACAACTTGCCTAAAGTTTTTTTTTGCGAAAAAACTTTTCAACTATTCATATTCAATCATGGCAGTACAACGAATACCAGAAATAATAAAAATTACATCCTGATTCGTAGACCACCAAACGACAAATGAACAAGATGGCTTGACTGGTGATTGTCATAGTAGAAAGTGTTGAAGCAATTGCAGAAGTAAAGTTGGACTTTGGATTGACCGCACAAATCTAGTCATGTGGGTAAGCTAGCTAGGCACGCGTTGTCCATTAGTAAAGCAACTCAATGTGCTTGCGGGGATTGCTAAATCTTAATCGATTGAGGGCATTTTAACTGATCCTATATATTCGGTTAGAAAAATAAAAATTTGGTTTACTACTCTAATCGCCACCAAGCCGATACCCAATCGGCGCTAGTAGAGGATAAATTATCCTCAGCCGTACCGCACCTTCCTATATTTATTCCATCATTCGGCGGCCGAGTAAAAATATCATCTCCTCCTCTGCCTCCCGCACCCCACTCCCATGTTGTCCCTCCCCGCCGGCCACCAAGGACACTCCGTAGGCTTCGCCACGGGCCTTGATCACTCGGATTTGTGCCTCCCTCGCCCCCTCGCCGGCGCAGATCTGTGGCTACCGCCACCGCCACCGCCACCGGATTTGGCGCTTCCGACCGCTGGCGACTGCGCCTTGCCATGGATTGGCCGGGTACCGGACTGCACAACCACTGCAATGCCTCCACGCCACATGCAGGTATTGACTCTGCCTCTAGCTACTTGGATCTCTCCTATCGGTGGTTCGCCGACACAGACATGCCCGGCCATCACCCGGGCTCGGTGCTGGCCCAGCGGCTCATCGGCTCACCGTTGTCAGTCATAAAGTGCGACGACTGCCTCCAGCAGGTGGTGCGCCCAGTTTCTGGCCACCATACCCGAACATCCCGGATGGGTGTCCTTCAAATGCAAAAAAGATAGGGTACGTGCTTCTTTTGATTCGTCACTGGATCCAGCGCAATTTCGATATCCTATTGTTTGCTCAAATTTGTGTGTAGGATGGATGCAAGTTTTTGTATTGGAAAGGAAATTACATTGATCTATTGATAGCACAAAATTTGATAGATGCTCGTGCACACATTGCTAGAATAGAGGCTAGAGATGACACTAGATGCGAAGCAACGTCGAATTCTTGAGCATCGAAGAGGAAAGAAGTGTGCAAGCTCGAGAAGCCAATAGAGAGAATCAATGATGAAGACATAGAGAAGATATTAATCCAACTAGTGGGAGCAGTTATGAAAGTTGAATATCTTTTGAAGTGTCTAATTGTTGTTCTTGTTTTCTTTGGTTTTGCTCTCGTAGCGAAGAATTGGTGAATTATGTACTCCAATATATCAAAATGTAATTGAATGAAATAAAGAAGCAAAGAAATGTGTTTCGGTGGCCGAAAATGAAATGGAAATGAAAAAATTACTTCGCTATATAGAAGGGATCAGTTAGGTCCGACGAAAACTTAGCAGAGTAAGAATACTCTACTAAGGGTTTATTCCGTCGGATACTCCGCTATTTTTAGAGGATCGGATAGAAATGCCTGAGATTTAACGAAGTCTTAGTCGATGCTATATCGTGAGATCTTATGTTGAGATCCGTACAATTTTTTTCTTACTTTTTACATGTTGTGTCAATTGACTGAGACTTGGTTAAGTTAACTGAGATCTAGCAACACTCCATGTTTATGTCAGTTTAGGAAAGCGGAAAGCCTACAAATACAAATGGCCATGTATGCCTATCATTTATTTTGAGACGGATGGACTATAAGGCAAACTTGTAGCGCATCGACAGTAGAACGGACT
>NC_041392.1:690465862-690467101 GCF_002162155.2 Triticum dicoccoides | reverse complement strand
GAGAGAGAGAGAGAGAGAGCTGAGTGGTTGAGCTAAACTTGAGTGCTAGTAGAGTAGTAGTAGTTCCGTGTGTGTTTGACGCACATCTCAGAGGAGCCGAGGGGAGTTGAGTGATTCAACTACAACATATTTTCTGCGCACTCGTCCGCTCGAGAGCCCTTGCTCGTGTGTGGACTTGCTTGCTTCCGCTTCTCTGAAGAACTCCTTCGTCCACTCGCGGTCGCGACAATGGCGCGCAGCAGCAGCATATACACGTGAAGTACTGAAGTACATGAACGAGACAGAGGATGTGTGTGCGCGAATTGCGCCTCTCACGTGCCTAGCGGCGCGGATGACCCCACGGCGTGCGCCCGCATCTTCTTGGCGGGCGGCGGGCACTGCGGCACGGCCACGAACACGGTGGCCAGGTCGTGCGGCACCGGGTAGAAGAGCCGCTGCTGGAGCAGAGCACGCTTCCTCGTCGGCGCCGGAGCCGACTTCCGCGGCGCGGGCGGGCACACCGTGGCCGGCAACAGCGCGCTGTCGGCCGTCGTCGGCGTGGTGAAGCTGTTCTCGTCGCCGGCAGCGGCGCAGCCGTCTCGCGGCCCAATTACTCCACCCGTGGCCAGCGGCGTGGCGAAGCCAGCGTCGACGCCGTCGTCTTGCAGCAGTGGCGCGATGGGCAGCATGGCCAGGGAGCCACTCGCCCTCGGCGTGACGCAGCCGTTGTCGGCGGCAGCGTCGTCGCCGTCGTCCGCACCTCCTGCAGCGGCCGATCGCCCGCCGCTCGCCTTGGGTGTGACGCAGCCGGTGTCGGCAGCGTCATCGTCGACCGCCCCTGGCACTTGGGTGGCCCGGGCGCCGCTCACGGCCGTGTGGATCGGCTGGAGCGCCGCCAATTCAGAGATTTCCGCGGCGTCGAGGCCCATGATAGCTGGTGAGCGCGCAGATCCCACTGCTGCTGCTCTAGATCCTCTCTCAAGGATCCAAGAAATAGTTTATGCGAGAGAGAATTGCCCGAGGTGAGGTGGGGAGCTAGCCAGGCCAGTTGTGTGATGTGACTCTGCTTGCTTGCTTGCTTGTGTGTGGTCTTTTGTAGTAGCTTGAGAAAGGATGGAGGCAGGCGTCGTGGAGGTGATGATGGAGGGTAGCCTGGCTAAATAAGTAAAGGAGAAGGAAGCGTAGCGAGGAACAGAATTATATGCAGGCAACAAGCAAAAGGGCGGGCGCATGTTAAATAGATCATGAGATTGAGAAGAG
>NC_041392.1:690454281-690465702 GCF_002162155.2 Triticum dicoccoides | reverse complement strand
GAGAGAGAGAGAGAGAGAGAGGGTGGCACAAATGATTGTGGGGGTGGTGAAACTCTTGGAACATGAGAGTATCCTAAAGCTTCCATCTTCCATCTCTCTCCCTCTCTCTCGTGGATCAGATCAGACGGATGGCGGCAGGCAGGCAGGCAGTAGGGGCCGGAGCATGCATTTTTCACTGCCCCAGGGTTAATTTCTCTGCACCCTGCTCCTGCCCTCTCCACCCCCCATTCCCTCCGTGCAAGATGCAACTACAGTTGTTTAAGGACGGTGATTAAATATATACTTAATTACTAGTGAGCAGAGCGGCTCAAGAATGTTGTTCCTACCAACCTACTCCGTCTAGCTGCATACTACATATACAGGTGGTGCAGAAGGATGTTTACAGCAGCACAGTGAAGTGATCTGTTAATCTAGCTAGTCTCCGAGGCATGTTCTTCTGTATTGCTATAGAGTAGCACTAGTACTAGCACCAGGACGATGCATGGATGATCTGTATTTGCTATAGAGTAGCTAGGACGTACAAGTATGGTTAATTGGCGCCATGTGTATTGTTTTGTTAGAGTAGTGAGTAGATGGCGCCCATGATCCCATCAACTTCGCATAGCTGGATGCTTTATGTACGTACACATGCATGGGTCTGTCCTCTTGCCGCCGACTAGAAACTATATCTATATTCATCACATTTTCTAGCATAATTAGTACTACTGCAAACAAAATTGAAGATAGGATGTTTACAGCAGCACAGTGAAGATAGGACGTACAAGTTGCTTAAGAGGATTAAGAAGTTTTTTAAGGGTTGGGGATCTAATTTGTTTGGTCACAATAAGATCAGGAGAAAAATTATCAAGCTCGAGTTGCAGGAGCTTGAAAAACTGGAAGAGACTGATGGTTTATGTGGGGATGCCTACACTAGGAAGTTGGATATTCTAGTGGAGCTTAATAAGATGTATGTGGAAGAAGAACTACATTGGCATCAATTCTCTAATGAGAGGTGGCTTCTGAAAGGAGACAATAACACTGGTTTCTTCCATAAAGTAGCCAATGGCCGTCGTAGGAAAAACTCCATGATCTCCCTGGAGTGTGGGTCCACTATTATTGAGGGCACTAAAAACCTTCTGGTCCATGCTACTGAATACTATAAATCCTTATTTGGTCCAGCTCCTGGCAATTTATGTCAGATAGATGCTGCTCTATGGTCTCAGGATGAGATGATTACTCCTGGTGACAATGAGGAATTAACTCGACCTTTTTCGTTAGAAGAAATCAAGAAAGCTTTGTTTAGCATGAATTCTAACCGTGCCCCTGGTCCAGATGATATTCCTGTAGAATTCTATCAACACTGCTGGGAGGTAGTAGCCCAAGACCTTCTATGCTTATTTGATTGGTTTCATGATGGCAAGCTAGATGTACAACGACTTAACTATGGCATCATAACCTTGTTGCCTAAGTCAACTGATGCTAGTAGGATCCAACAATATAGACCCATTTGTCTATTGCGCTGCCCCTACAAACTACTTACAAAAGCCATGGATATTAGAGCTAGCAAATATGCACACAAGCTGTTTAGTATTCACCAGAATGTTTTTATTAAGGGGAGACACATAGTGGATGGAATCCTATCTCTCCATGAAATTTTGCATTATACTCATTTCAGAAGGCAGGTGGGAGTGGTTTTGAAACTTGACTTTGAAAAAGCATATGACAAAGTCAATTGGGACTTTTTGCTTGACTGTCATAGGAAACGTGGGTTTAATTCTAAGTGGTGTGGGTGGGTCTCGCAAATACTGAAGAATGGCACAGTTAGTGTCAAGATCAATGATGAAGTGGGACCTTACATCCAAAGTGCTAAGGGAGTGAGGCAGGGGGATCCTCACTCCCCTTTCCTGTTTAATATTGCGGCTGACTGTCTGACCAAAATGGTACTTACAGCACAAAAAAATGGCCTCATTAAAGGTTTAGCTGCTGATCTTATTGAGAATGGGGTTTGCATCCTGCAATACGTGGATGACACAGTACATTGTTTTGAGCATGATATTGACAAAGCTGTGAATATCAAGCTCTTGCTTTATCTCTTCGAACTTATGTCTGGGCTTAAGATCAATTTTGAGAAGAGTGAAATATTTAGTATCGGGGGAGATAATGATACTGATTTGGTGTATGCCAACATGTTTGGGTGTCAAGTGGGCACACTTCCCATGAAATATCTGGGAGTCCCTGTTACTTATTCTACCCTCAAGAATGCGGATCTAGATTTCCTTGACGGAAAAATGATCAAAAAACTTGATACCTGGGTAGCATATGCAGCATCTTCTGGAGCTAGACTAACGTTGCTAGGGTCCAGTTTGGATGGAATTCCCTCTTTCCTCATGTCAATGTTCCTTTTTAATAAGACCTTTATTGAGAAGCTGGATAAACATCGCAGACGTTTCTTTTGGAGGAGGAAAAATAAGAAACATGGATACCATATGGTTAAGTGGACGAGGATATGTCGATCGAAAAGGATTGGGGGATTAGGGATTAAAGATCTTCATAAACAAAATATTGCCCTACTTGTTAAGTGGTGGTGGAAGTTAGAAACAAGTGATGGGCTATGGCAGCGTATTGTAAGAGCTAGATACTTCAGGAACAAAACAGTGGCTACCATTCGGAGCCGCTTTTCGGACTCTCCCTGCTGGAAAGCAATTATGAAGGTCAAGGATTCTTATATGGCAGGAAGAAAAGTTAAAATCGAAAGTGGAAACCTGGCTAGGGTCTGGTATGATCCGTGGGCTGAGAATATTGCGTTGAAAGATCACTTTCCTGATCTATTTGGTATTTGCCAGGAGCAGGAATGCACGGTTGCATCTTGGGCGACTAACAACTATGAGCTGGGCTTTAGACGTAGACTGGTTGGGGTGTTGGGTGAGCAGTGGGGTTGGATGGTTATGGAGGCTAAGCAACTGTCGTTGAATGACTCCCCAGATAGAATCTTGTGGGATTTTGATAGTAAAGGGAAGTTTACTACTAAATCCGTATATGTATGGTTGGAAAGAAATCTTTCAGGTCCTAACTATAGGATGGTATGGAAAGCACCTATTCCGCTGAAAATTAAGATTTTCCTTTGGCAGCTGTTTCAGAACGCAGTTCTCACTCGTGATAATATGCGCATTAGAAACTGGCCTGGAAATCCTGTGTGCTCCTTCTGTAATGAAGTCGAGACAGCAAATCAGTTGTTCTTTACCTGTTCGCTTGCTCGGTCGGTTTGGGGGGTGTTGGGCATGACGGCCGGGGTTTCATGTTGCCCTCGCTCTCTGTGGCAAAGCTTAACTTGGCTTTATAAGTTCTTTCCGGATGGGAAACAGTTTTACATGATGATTATTGCTGCAATATGCTGGGGGATTTGGACCCTCCGCAATAAAGTCACATTTGATAATCATATTGTTCGTTCTCCTCTTGAGGCTGTTTTCACTGCATGCTCGTTTTTGCTGTACTGGGCAGGTTTGCTAAAGGAAGAAGAAAGGGCGAAGCTCCAGGCTGGAGTGAAGAGGTTGGCTCACGCGGCTGCTGCGCTGGCGGACAGGTCCCTCCCTCGAGGCAGATCCCTTTTGGGTGACAGAGAAGGGACCCAGATTGGTTAGCAGTGCTCAGCGCTCGGTCCTTTTGCTTGCCGCCTCCCACTAGGGTTTGATGCCCGCTGGTTTTATGTCTTCTGGTTACGGTTAGCCTAGTCACAGATGTTGTTTAACTTGCCTCATCCTGGGATTTCCTCTCCTGTCGTTTTTGGGCTGCGGTTTGTGAGTGTCATCAGGTTTTCGTCCCATGGCGGGTGGTCCGTTCCAGGATCATCCTGCGGTGGGTTTCCTGATGGTGCGCCAGCTCGCTCTCCCCTTTCAGCTTCATTTGATCTCAAAAAGCTTATATCTTTCATCCTGTTAGTTGTAGTGGTTTGGGCACTAAGAACATCTGGATACAGACTGATGTATTTCTGTTGATTGCGAAATTAATGGAAAAGGGTTGAGAGCCCGGTTGGAAAAAGTTGCATAGGAATTGTGAGAAGGAAAGATAAATGGCGATGCAAACAGCAGTTGTTGGTTCGTGTGGCCGTGTCATGCATGGCTCATACCGGACTGGCCGTGGGTGGATGCTTCCTCCCTCATGCTTTACTGTGGAGGTACTGACAGGTGAGCCCGCGACCCTGCAAAGTGAGCTGAAAATGGGACAGGGGGCTAATAATTTTCGGCGCAGGCTGGGCCGGTCGATCATCCCCACCCATTGTCAGCCGTCAGATGGACCCTGCCTGCGCGCTGCGCTACCCATCCAGCGAGTCCCATCGTTTCCTTCTGCATGCTCTGCGTCAATTTCAGAGCCACTGCAACAGGAGATTTTTGTTCGAAGCAGGGTAATCTTTTTCCTTTTTATTTCTTTAATATAGCAAGAGGACCTCATCTAATTTCTTGGGGCTATGTAAGTGGTTCACAAAGGTTAGACCAAATAATTCACCTTCAACAATTCTATTTTTCGAGAAAGACCAAGTACAACGTATACATATCCAGTGGAACTTCTCCTTGAAGAATTACGTCGCAGGATGATGATACACCCCGTAGGATCGGCTGACAACCGGTTCATGTCCGCGAATGACATGGATCATAGTGCGCATGGGCAACGATAACACAAGGGTGATGGGCAATACCTAGGGGGTTAACGAAATCTTGATGAGTAGATGGGTGTGAGTATTTGGAAAATTTCTCACCGAATGCGATGTTTGCTTATGGTGTTTAGTGTAGATTGAACGACAAAATTCATCGTCTGCAATGCACAATTCGAGCTCTTCATCGTCCTAATCGATTCTCCTTGTCGATGCAGTTTTGGTGAGGCGAGTTTCGATGTGTTAGTGATGATAACGGTGTTCGGTGGCGATATAAGTGGCAACTGAGCGCAAAGGCTATCTATCTAAAAGAAATATAGCAAAAGAGGAGGCTTGGTTGCTCTTCCATTTATGGGAGGAAGTTAGCCAGGAGTTGTCTTAGTTTAATGTGCCAAAACGTTAGCCAAACAACCTGGGTTTTGTTTGTCTTGGAGACTTCAGCTAGTCCGAGTCATCTGGGTTATCCTACGTTTTATCCATGTTTCGATCTTTTTTCGACTATAGGGTTTTTATAGCAGCCCAACATCATCCGTGTGACAGAGAGTCATATTAAGGATATAATAATGAGCATGGTTGTGCGTATCTATGGTACAAAAAGACCAGATCTTTAAAATTTTCGGTGACAAAAATATAAGAATATAACAGGAAACAAACTAGAAGAGCATGTTTCCTGTATTTACACAAACATACGTGCAACAGATTGGCTTGTTACATGAATAACATGTTTCCATAATTTGTACAAACATGTGTGCAACCAATTGGTTTATGCGCCAACTTGATCTGGTTGCGTCTGGGTTCGAATCCCTCATGGCACATATTTATTTCATTATGAACCTCTATCTTGCTACTGCTGGGCCAAAGCAAAGGCCCAACATTATGCACGCAGGCCGCACTGCGGAGCCCGCGCAAGCTACCAAGTGGAGAGGATGGCCCATGCTGACGTGCGACCGTGGAGCCACATAATGAAATAAAACATTTTTGGATAGACTACGGGTTTATTCATTGTAAGACCATGGGGTTTTATGTTAACTTTTGACCCCTCAACTATTTAGAAAGTTAAAATCGGTCCCTCAACTCCAATATAGAAATACGCTGTCACTCAAGTATCAAAACCATCAAAATTTTGTCTATTGGCATTTTGAAAGCAATTTTAGCGATGATGTAGTGACAGTTTCACAGACTTATGTAGTAACAATTAGCATACAAAGTTGACTAACAGGTGAGAATATAGAGATATCTAAAAAAGAAAGTTTTAAAAACTAGTTAGAAGAGTATGAAGGGAAACATATTTAAAAATATATGAAAAAAGGAATTATATTGGATATTTTTAGTAAAATGGAAACACAATAAATTCTACAATGAAGATCTACAAATAAAACTGGGGATGAAAAGGGGAAGTAAAAAATTTCAGAAATATTATAAAAACATTATTAATTTTTTTAATGAACAAAATCTATCTTGGCTTTACTGAATTCCATGAGTTTTCTAGAATCTTACTAAATTCCATGGTTTTACAGAATATTTCTGATTGTGTTGCATTAATTTATCTTTAGACGTTTATTTAATTTACTAGAAATATTTATGTTTTTCCTCAATTTCTTGCCTTTTGGCTTGTTTTCATTTTTCCTACACATTTTGTTTGGCAATTTTGTATGTTGATCAGGTTACTGCATCTGAAACAACACGAAGTTACCGTCAAAACCACCTTTAGTGGTTAATAAAGCGCCCAATCTTGAAGGGTTCGACATGTGAGCAATCACGAGTTCCTGGTGTTAAAACTGAGAGTCCCAACAAGGCAAGAAAGTTTTTTTTATTTGTCTTTCAAAATACATCTATATCTATATTCATATAAAAAGACTCAAAGAGGCGGATCCAATTGATCTCGGCCATCGAACTAAGTTAATCCAACGACCTAGACTGCTCCAATGACGAGCGTTAAACATATTTAACGTGCAATTAATATCATACCAAATATTGCGCTAATCACAGATTAACACACAAATAATAGCATATCTAATATTCGTCTGCAATTAATATATTCTTAAATATAGCACATTTACTAGTAAACAAAGTATCTCACGTCAAGAAAAATATGCAAGACGACAGAGCAATACCCGTGGACTACGATGCGTCTATGGTGATTTCACGAATATCAAGATGATGTCGGCTCAGTATTTTGGATCTGTCCATAGAGGTACGCTATGCGTGTTTGTAAGGGGTGAGTGTATGTAAGTATCTGCGATTGTACTGTGTTAAAAAAACAGAAAACAGAGCAATAAAACTTGCAAGTAAACTCACGTACTTAGGGCATCTCCAGCCGCGCCCCCAAGAAGGCCCCCCAGGCGTTTTTTCGTCCGCCGGCGCCAAAAAATTGGCCCAGTCGTGCCCCCAAAAGCCCAGTTTTTGCCGGCTCGGGCCGAAATTGGCGCCGGCGGACCCAACCCGAACCCGGCGGGCTGGTGGTCGCTCGGGGGCACCGGGCGAATCGTTTTTGGCGTGAAGAGCCGCGGGCCCGCCGCGTCAGCGACTCTACTCTCTTCTCGCCCCTTCGTCGTCCTCATCGCCTCGTTTCCCGCGGCGAATCAATGCCAAAGTTGCCGCGTGCTGCCGCGCCGGTCAGCCTCCATTGATGCCTCACGGGCGGCGCAGTGAAGGCTGGGCGACGCGTCCCTCGGCCGCCTCGCGTAACGCGCCGGCCAAGCCTACCATGCGGCGTCTCCGCCTATAAAAGCCGACTGCAAGCGCGCCGGAGAGACTCACCCCGATCATCCACCGACGACGCGCTCATTTCTCCCCCTTTCCTCCTCTCGCCGTCACCAGTTGAGAAAGCATGGCCGAGCGTTTCCCAGGCGACGGCGCGGCGGCGAACGGATTCGGGCGCCGTCATCTGCACGAGGACGAGGCTCGCCTTCTTTTTGAGGCCGAGTACCCGGTCCCGCCGGACATGCGGGTGCCCGGGGCGTGGAGGATCAGCGCCGGCGGCGTGCCGGTGCCCCCGGTACCCACCGACGCGGCACGGCGTGCGGAGATCGCACGCATCCGCTCGTTCCTGCCGCGTGCGGCGAGGGAGGGGCCCCGGTACGTCCCCGACAGCCCAATCTGGGAGCCGTACTTCCACCGCCGGCACGACGAGCAGCTCGAGGCCACCAACGGCGTCGTGCCCTCCGGCAGGTTCAACGCCGCCGGCCGGCGTCGGTGGTGGGGCGTGCCCGGGCGCACGTTGAAGTCCGTCCTCGAGTACATCGAGGGCGGCAACACGCCGCGCCTCGAGTACCCCGCTCCCCCGTCCTTCTCACGTCGCCGGGGCCGCCGGGGAAGCTCCTGGACGCCGAGGCGCATGGAGACCGGGGTGTCCTCCTCCTCGTCCGGCGGCTCTCCTTGCCTCCACCTCCGCCCCGTCAAGCCGGAGCCCCAGGACACGCCTGTCAGCGCGCGTACCCGCAGCTCCGGCGCCCTCGTCGAGCCCAAGGTGGAGTTCAGCCTCCCCCCGGAGTACGAGGAGATAGCCCGGCGCGGCTTCTCCGATGAGGACGCCATGCGGTGGTCGCGCGACGACTACCTGCGCGAGGAGATGATCCGGCAACGCCGGGCCCTGGAGGAGATCGCCGCCCGCAAACGTGGGCGCGAGGACGAGGACGGTGTCGTCGTCCTCGATAGCGACGACGACGACGCCCCCGAACCGTCCAACCCGCCGTGCCAACCGGGGGAGGGATGCAGTAGGGACGGCGGAGGCGTAGGCGGGGGGGACGACGACGACGACGACGGCGGCGGCAGTGACTACACGCGGTTCTACAGCCTCCTCGGCATGTAGAACCGCGTGGGCTGGCGGCGAGGCGGGCGGCGAGGGAGACGACGGGGTAGCCCGCGGTAGTTTTTTTTTCTTTTTTTATAAAATATGTTTAAATTTGAACGAACTCGCCTGTGTTTGCGTTGTGTTTGCGCCGAATTTAAACATTTTAAAAATCCATGGGACCGCGACTGGGGGGCATTACGCCCCCAGTGTGCGGTTTAGCACCGGTGCGTCCTCAGAAAGCGATTTTTTGCCCCTCAACGGCTGAAGATGCCCTTACGGCGTAGCAGAAGCGCGCAGGGACGTAGGGCATGCATGCACCGGCAGCTAGCGCGGCAGGAGATACCCCTCACTCCGCGGCGCGATCGAAGGGGAGGGAAGCGTGCGGCGCCATTTTTAGCATGTGCATGCAGCTGCTGACCTACGTACGTAGCCACGTCGGACGGCATTCAAGCTCGCCTGCAGAATTTTTAATGGCCGCCACGCTGCATGTCGTGTTGGGTGAGACACACCACGCACCTGCACGCCATCCACGCGCCCGCTGCATGCCCGATCCATCTCACCCTTGCGTCGCAGGGCATATCGTATGCAATGCATATATATTCTGATCGATCTACTGTGATAGTGTGTGTGTCTATATATATATATATATATATATATATATATATATATATATATATATATATATATGAAAACGGGTTAGTACTCCTAGGAGTACATACTCCGAGATCGATCCACCTACTAGTCGACCCACAGTCTTGTACCCATTCCCTATCGCGCTACACCCGTTTAGCTAGCTCTCCCGATAAAACTAATTTAGATAATTATCTGGTAGTTGCAATTAGTTGGAGCCGAATCCTTTTTTCTAGGGATATAAAACGTACGTCGCCCCACTTCCCGTGAAAAAAGCAAATCTGGATAGATCCATTCCTTTTGCTGCACGCCGGCCGTGACGGCGCCTGCGTCTCTCCTGCGATCATCGATCTATTTCTTGTAACTACGTCACCGACGGCGACCATGCCTCTCCTGCTAGCCATGCTGCATCCATGAAGACGACGTCGCCCCAGTTTCTGCCCAGCAAGTCTCGGTGTCGAGCGCTCTCCACCGGCCATTCCACTCGTCAGAATCGGCCGAAACTCAGCCGAGGTATGGTGCTTACCAGTGATCTTGATCCTTGCATATGTAATCAGATACATGTCCATGAAGCCAGCTCGTACGTATATGTGAATAAAGCTATCTCTCTTGTTACCTGATATATGTTGTAGGATGGAAGCCTATTATGACGTCCTCGTGTAACTAAATAAAAGACGACGGCGGCGGCGGCGACGGTGGTGGCCACAACGGCGACGGCAATGAGATGAGGTGCTGCTGGTTGTACCATTGAACTCTATAACGTGGCGAAAGATGAAGCGGCTCCCTTGTATCTTCTTCCAATCGACATCGATCACGGCAAGGTACATATGACCTTCGGCTAATTCATTTGCATGCATCCATGATGAGATTACCCGCACTCCCTATTACTTATATACTAATTATTAATTTGCATATCATGCATGTATGATGTACAGCTCATTTTGATCGATTGCTCGTGAGATGTGTTACGCCAGCCGGCGGCGCTTCTGCTCCACGCATATGGATGTACTCACGTTTTCTCTGGCAGCGGCCAGACCTCCCTGATTCAATGGACTCCGACGACACGATCTACATGATGACTATCTAAATTGACGCGACATGATTTACCCATCATATGTAATAAGCACGCACAAAGCGTGATATGCTCACACAACTTTAGTCTTGTTATTTGCGTGGACAAATATCATTGTAAAGAAACCATTTATTCCCTGATGGTGTATTCTTTTTAATTAATTGTGCTAGTCTGTCTTGTAATCTACTTTGAATCCTCTTTTTATCTTTAATCCTCATTGTTAACGAATTATATGTCATTTGTTGTCAGTATATACTCCAACACAAAAAGGTAACATATACTCCATCACAAAAAAGTGCTATTTACTCCATAAAAAGTATATACTCCACTGTTTCCCAACAAGTATATACTCCACTGTTTCCCAACAAGTATATAATCTATAAAAAAGTGGTATATAGTACATCATGAGAAGTCTTATATACTCGTTCGCAGGCAAGTAGCATATACACCATGTGTGCAAAAAGCAGTATATACTCTATCAAAAAATGTTGCATATATCCTCTTAGCCTAATGTGGTATATTCTAGTTTAAACAAGTTAAGAAGTATATACTCCGGCAAAAACAAAGATGCCATATACTCTAAAAATCTGGGTATGTGCCAACTAAAAAATTTAGGTATGTGTATACTCAGAACATGCTGGACTTCGTATCCATCCTGAGAAAAAG
Source organism: Triticum dicoccoides (assembly GCF_002162155.2). Taxonomy (NCBI): domain Eukaryota; kingdom Viridiplantae; phylum Streptophyta; class Magnoliopsida; order Poales; family Poaceae; genus Triticum; species Triticum dicoccoides. Next base: position 690,454,917 of record NC_041392.1, on the reverse strand, counting down.
ACAAAAAAATTAAAAAAAGGGCCATGCACCCGATGGGCCAAGTAAAACTACATGCACCGGATTTGTTTGTTCAACAACATTCTAGACGTTCCTAATTTCTAGCAATCTGGTGTGCATGCCGAGCATTCCCTACTACTAATTTGCATGGATGGTTACGGTTGGCACTATTGGATATCCCATCTAACCTTATCCAAAAGGTGGGGAGTACATACTCTTGAAAGTATATATATATATGCTATTCGTCACCCTGAGTGAGGAATAGTTATTCTTCACCCCCTCTATTTTACCATCAATGCATCGCAATTTTACGTTCGTAAGTTTTGTTTTATTTTCGATGCAAAAAGAGATCGTAAGAAAATATATAATCGCCGTAGAAAATATTTTATGTTATGTAAAATTACAAACGTAAAAACATAGTCTAAAATACACATAAACTGCAAATTTTCTTGTCTTATAACCTATATTTTTATGTTTTTATGTCAAATTTTACGTAGTGAATGAATAGAAATGTAACTTCCCCGCAAAAAAAATAGAAATGTAACTATTTAAATTTCAAACGTAATTTAATTATAAAATGATCGTAAGATTACATCGGGTGAAGAATAACTTATTCTGCACCCGGATGATGAATAATAA
>NC_041392.1:690362782-690454024 GCF_002162155.2 Triticum dicoccoides | reverse complement strand
TGTGCAGACCAGGAAAGATTACGGCGGCAGAAAGAGAGAAACGAACCTGGAGTTTCTGGTTTTCAGTGTCACTTTTGCCATCACTCGTTACGTTAAGATCTGCCTGCATCGCAGTCAATATGGAGCTTTTTTCACCACACAAAAGCACCTACCTAGGCTATCTTTCTGCCTCTAGATCTCCTCTCTGCCGGCCACTGCAAAGACCTGCTTGGTCACATGCATGCATGGCCATTGCTAGTTTGCTACGCTTTAATTTACCTTGTGGTATATTTTTTGTTGCGAGATTAATCAAAGTGTGGTTAATGCCAACATAACGAAACAAACAAGTTAGCTCTACGCCTTAACTACATATGGACCAGTAGTACGTACCCGATAGCTATCTACAAAGACAACAGGGACAGAAGTGTCAGTCCAGCAAAATGATGGAGGAACTAAAATCTATTAAGTAATGAATGTAGAGGTGTGCGTACGTGGGAGTACATTCGAAATTCAAAGTACATTTCCCTCCAAATTTTTGACGTTTCCCTTGGCTCTTTTTGCATGGAAGAGCAAAGTTAGATGGTCTCCCTGAATGAATACATCAGACCATGCATCTACCATAAATGGCGTGGGTTGAGATGCTTCTGTGGGTCAGCTGCCCATAACTTTTTCTCTCATCATCGCTGCCTGAGAGTGAGAGGGACCAAATCAATATCCACAGTGCAACCACTGTTCCTGGCTATATAGCGGACAGGATTGCCAACTAATCTTCATTTCTTCTTTGCAATTGATCGTCATGTACCATGGACCACTCTGCAGAGACCTGCTGCTGCCCAGATTACGGGTTTATAGTAAGTAATTTTGTGAGTGACTCGGTGGTTGAACTATTATAAATTGAATCATGTGCCGCATACATGGTCTCTACAATTCTCTCTTGAATAGGACTTTCGCCCCGTTATATATATAAAGCAACAACCGAATAAAGTACACGGCCGAACGATAGAAGGTGAAGAGATAGCCATCTTACAAAGTCGATCCAGGATAATCGGATCACTTACACGGCAAGCAACTTCTCTATCGAAAGAAAACACAAGAGGATATGAGGATAATGCCACGCTACGCCCTAATACATCTAAGCTTCATGACAATGCCCTCAAGAGAGATACCGGCGCAACGTGTCATGACTGTCGAGTGCACAATGAACAAAGGTTTTCATCAGCAACCCGAACACAGAGGGGAGCACCACGACACCGTCTTCAAGAAGAAAGCAGAGCCGTCGTCGGTTGCCTGAGCGAAGCCCATAAGCTTTCCTCTCATCAATGCTGCCTGAGTGGGACCAACTCAATATCCATAGGGCAACCACTGTTGTTAGCTACTCCCTACTTTCCGGTTTATAGAGCTTAAATCTCATTTATAAAATTACTCAAATTTTAATCTGCATTAATTACAGTGTATGCATGGATGATCACTAAATGAATAGGAATGGTTACATACAGTGGTTTATTTCTTTTAAACCTTGCATGCATCAATTTAACGAACCTTTGACTGTGAACATGTGGTGGAAAAAAAGTGAAAATAAAACTTATAATATGAAAAAACCAAGAAGATGATAAGGCCCAATAAACGAGAGCAGACATGATTGCCAACTAATCCTTATCTTCATTTCTTCTTTGCAATTGATCGTCATGTACCATGGACCACTCTGCAGAGACCTGCTGCTACCCAGATTAATACAGGTTTATAGTCTGTGTAGTTTTGTGAGTGATTCGCACTAGTGCAGAACCGGGCTATTGCACCGGTTCGTAAGGGCCTTTAGTGCCGGTTCTGTAACCGACACTAAAGGGCGGGGACTAAAAGTCCCCCCCCCCCCTTTAGTACCGGTTCGGCACGAACCGTCACTAAAGTGCCACCACGTGGCATATTCCAGGGCCGGGTGCGGGGAGACTTTTAGTACCGGTTGGTACCACCAACCGGTACTAAATGTTTGTGGTGGTTTTGGTTTTGTTTTTTGTTTTTCCTTTAATTTTGTGTTTTCAATTTAATTTAGAGATTGTTTTTACATTATAATGAGTTGTTAAATCATTAGGTGAAAGTACCACATATTAGTTTCAACTAGATGCAGAGCTGCTCTCTCTCGGGTAAAATAGTATAGAACATGTATAGCTCTCCTGATTCATCATATTGGAGCATGCAGATGAACCTGTCTCCTAATCGTGGGCTGCGCTTCTGTTTGCCGCCCCCTAGTACTTCTATGCAATCCTTCACAATTTTGCTCCAGTCTTTCACTATTAAGCATTCCTCGGTTGTAGAAATCCTGAATGCACTCATGTGCAATGTAGGATATCTTGGCCGTAAGCTAACCATTGACATGCGACCTTTAGTCTCGATCCACTAGGGCACAACTGTCATCGGGAGTCCCTGTTGAAAAACACCGCGTATAGTAACATTACTTAGCAATGAAATTTAACTTGGAAAATAATGTATGCAAAAGATGCACTGAGAAAAAATAGTAAAAATCTTACCATCTTTCCTAAATAGATGTGACCGTAGTTCAATACGATCACTATTGGTTGCACGTTTTGAGTACTAAGATTTTCAAATTTAGAAAAATAATCTCTGTTGACATCATCAAGATCCTCAAGCCATGAAACATAATGACTTATCTCCTCGCAGTTTATTTCAGCCCCGGGACAGTGGAGAGTACTGTCTACCAAGTGCCGGACATGTTTGCTTGAATGGAAATAAGTTGTCAATATAAATTAGTTGTCAACTATTTTTGAATAAACAATATCGAAGACATAAATATGGTTGAGAAACTCACATAATGGTAGTACTGGGGGCGTCTGCAGATCGACTGAAATGTCTCTATTACCCTCAATACCATCTTTGGGACGAATATCAAAGGTGATAAACATATCAGGCTCAAAAAAACAAAAAACAAAAAAATCATTAACAAAAAACAGAAAAAAAATCATTAAAGGTTTAAACTTTTAAATCATTAAAAAACACGATATATAAAACTAAAAAAATCATTAACAAAAAATAGAAAAAATCGTGTGTGTGTGTGTGAGGCCGCCGATGCGCGGTCGATCTATTACAGCGGGGCGACGACAGGGACGGGCTGGGGTGCGACGACGGGGGCCGGGGCGGCGACGTCGACGATGGGGACGGCGCGCCGGGCTGGGGCGCGGCACACGACGGGGGCGGTGATGACCCACAAGTATAGGAGATCTATCGTAGTCCCTTCGATAAGTAAGAGGGTCGAACCCAACGAGGAGCAGAAGGAAATGATAAGCGGTTTTCAGTAAGGTATTCTCTCCAAGCACTGAAATTATAGGTGACAGATAATTTTGTGATAAGATAATTTTTAACGAGCAACAAGTAACAAAAGTAAATAAAGTGCAGCAAGGTGGCCCAATCCTTTTGTAGCAAAGGACAAGCCCGGACAAATTCTTATATAGAGAAAAGCGCTCCCGAGGACACATGGGAATTATCGTCAAGCTAGGTTTCATCACATTCATATGATTCGCGTTCGGTACTTTGATAATTTGGTATATGGGTGGACCGGTGCTTGGGTACTGTCGTTACTTGGACAAGCATCCCACTTATGATTAACCTCTATTGCAAGCATCTGCAGCTACAATAAAAGTATTAAGGTAAACCTAACCATAGCATGAAACATGTGGATCCAAATCAGCCCCTTACGAAGCAACGCATAAACTAGGGTTTAAACTTCTGTCACTCTAGCAACTCATCATCTACTTATTACTTCCCAATGCCTTCCTCTAGGCTCAAATAATTGTGAAGTGTCATGTAGTCGATGTTCACATAACATCACTAGAGGAGAGACAACATACATCTCATCAAAATATCGAACGAATACCAAATTCACATGACTACTAATAGCAAGACTTCTTCCATGTCCTCAGGAACAAACGTAACTACTCACAAAGCATATTTATGTTCATAATCAGAGGGGTATTAATATGCATATAGGATCTGAACATATGATCTTCCACCAAATAAACCAACTAGCATCAACTACAAGGAGTAATCAACACTACTAGCAACCCACAGGTACCAATCCCAGACTTAGAGATAAGAATTGGATACAAGAGATGAACTAGGGTTTGAGAGGAGATGGTGCTGGTGAAGATGTTGATGGAGATTGGCCCCCTCCCGATGAGAGGAGCGTTGGTGATGACGATGGCGATGATTTCCCCCTCCCGGAGGGAAGTTTCCCCGACAGAACAGCTCCGCCACAGCCCTAGATTGGTTCCGCCAAGGTTCCGCCTCGTGGCGGCGGAGTCTCGTCCCTAAAGCTTGCTTATGATTTTTTCCTCAATGAAAGACTCCATATAGCAGAAGATGGGCATCGGAGGGCCACCAGGGGGCCCACGAGGCAGGGGCGCGCGCCCAAGGGGGTAGGGCGCGCCCCCACCCTCGTGGCCAGGGTGTGCCCCCCCTCTGAAACTTCTTGCGCTTAGTATTTTTTATATATTCTAAAAATGACTTCCGTGAAGTTTCAGGACTTTTGGAGCTGTGCAGAATAGGTCTCTAATATTTGCTCCTTTTCCAGCCCAGAATCCCAGCTGCCGGCATTCTCCCTCTTTATGTAAACCTCGTAAAATAAGAGACAATAGGCATAAGTATTGTGACATAATGTGTAATAACAGCCCATAATGCAATAAATATCAATATAAAAGTATGATGCAAAATGGACGTATCAACTCCCCCAAGCTTAGACCTCGCTTGTCCTCAAGCGAAATCCGAAATCGAAAAATATGTCCACATGTTTAGACAGAGAGGTGTCAACAAAAATAAAATATGGACATGAGGGCATCATGATCATTCTTAGAACAGCAGCTTATATAATTATTGTCATATGATCTCTTATGCTAGAGTAACAATTCAATCATAATTTCAAGTATGAATCATAAACTTCATTGAAAACTAACAAACTATAATCTCAGTCATTGGAGCAATTGTAATTTATCATAACATATGAAAGAGTCAATATAAGAGCTTTTCAGCAAGTCCACATACTCAACTATCATATAGTCTTTCACAATTGCTAACACTCACGCAATACTTATGGGTATGGAGTTTTAGTCGGACACAGAGAAAGATGGGGGCCTATAGTTTTGCCTCCCAACGTTTTACCTCAAAGGTAATGTCAACAATAATAGTTCATGAAAACTCACATCCAATTAGCCATATATACCAGGATCTTTCCAACATGTTGTGCTTTCCAAATGATAAAATGTAAAAAGAAAAGGTGAAGATCACCTTGACTCTTATGTAAGGTAGGAGATAAAAGTAAAAGATAGGCCCTTCGCAGAGGGGAGCAGAGGTTGTCATGCGCTTTTATGGTTGGATGCACAAAATCTTAATGCGAAAGAACGTCACTTTATATTGCCACTTGTGATATGGACCTTTATTATGCATTTCGTCGCTTTTATTTCTTCAATATCACAAGATCATATAAAGCTTATTTTCTCCCACACTAATAAGTCATACATATTTAGAGAGCATTTTTTATTGCTTGCACCGATGACAACTTACTTGAAGGATCTTATTCAATCCATAGGTAGATATGGTGGACTCTCATGGCAAAACTGGGTTTAAGGGTATTTGGAAGCACAAGTAGTATCTCTACTTGGTGCAAAGAATTTGGCTAGCATGAGGGGGAAAGGTAAGCTCAATCATGTTGGATGATCCATGACAATATAATTTATCTTAGATGTAAGAAAACATATCCCATTACGTTGTCTTCCTTGTCCAACGTCAACTCTTTAGCATGTCATATTTTAATGAGTGCTCACAATCATAAAAGATTTCCAAGATAGCATATTTATATGTGAAGACCTCTCTTTCTTTATTACTTCCTATTAATTGCAATGATGACCAAAACTATGTTTGTCAACTCTCAACAACTTTTATTCATCATACTCTTTCTATGTGAAGTCATTACTCTCCATAAGATCCATATGCTCTCTTTTATTTCTTTTTATTCTTTCTCTTTTCTTTTATTCACTCAAGATCATGGCAAAATAATCAAGCCCTTGACTCAACACTAATCTTTATTATATAGCTCACGGACTCGATTACATAGAAGGATCATAAGGCAAAACTCAACACTAGATCATACTAAAACTTTATTCTACTAGATCAAGATATTACCAAAAGGATCGAATTAGGAAAAACGGTAAAGATAGGAGTGTGATGGTGATACGATACTAGGGCACCTCCTCCAAGCTTGGCAGTTGCCAAGGGGAGTGCCCATACCCGTGTGATTATGTCTCCTGCTTTGTTGGTGAAGATGGTATTGGTTTTGTTGATGGCGTAGGCTTCTTCCTTAATTTGCGCTTGAGGACATAATTTTGATCCCTTAGGTCATCGATCTCCTGCTCAAGGCTTAATATCTTCTTGCATAATTCCTGTTTGTTTTCCTGCAAGAGGCGAAAAGGGATAAACTCGATCTTAGGTTTCTTTCGTCTATCAGGGAGGCTTGAATTTTTGAACTCCACATGCATGTCCCCAGGTTGAGGTAATGGGACTTTATCTTCATCTGAGCTCGTCTCCTCCTTTCCCTTGGGTTCATAGTCCTCTTCTTCTTCCGTAGTCCAACCACAATGCTCCACGTCCCCATAGACCTTAGGATCTACAAGATAATCACCCACATAGCTTTCTCCTTTCGAATCCTGGGACGACATATTGCTCTAATCTGCAGCAGGAACAGCTCGAAACAAGAACAGGGGATGTTTGCGTGGTACGGTGGTCAAAACCTTCGAGATATTATATAATGAATTTTTACCGACCAAAATACGTATCATGTAAACGGAGTCCGGAGAGCACACGAGGTGCCCACGAGGCAGGGGGCGCGCCCAGGGGGGTAGGGTGCGCCCTCCACCCTCGTGGAGCCCTCATGTCCTTCCCGGACTGCTTCTTATTTTTCTATTTTTCTAAATATTCCAAAACGGAGAAAAAATGCCATTAGAATTGTTTTGGAGTCGGTTTACTTACCGTACCACGTACCTATTCCTTTTCGGTGTCTCAAACGTTCCAGGAAGTGTCCCTTATATATTCCTCCAGGGTTATAGTTTCAATAACATTGGTTTCAACATTTATGGGATTACCTGAGATATAATGTTTGGTTCTTTGACCGTTCACCACCTTTGGGTTTGTGCCTTCGAAGTTGTTGATTTTTATGGCACCGGAACGATAGACCTCCTCGATAACGTAAGGACCTTCTCATTTAGAGAGAAGTTTTCCTGCAAAAAAATCTTAAACGATAGTTGTATAGCAATACATAATCACCTACATTAAACTCACGCTTTTGTATTCTTTTGTCATGCCATCTTTTAACTTTTACTTTAAACAATTTGGCCTTCTCATAGGCTTGGGTTCTCCATTCATCAAGTGAGCTAATGTCAAATAACCTCTTCTCGCCGGCAAGTTTGAAATCATAATTGAGCTCTTTAATAGCCCAATAAGCCTTATGTTCTAGTTCGAGAGGTAAGTGACATGCTTTTCCATAAACCATTTTATACGGAGACATACCCATAGGATTTTTATATGCAGTTCTATAGGCCCATAATGCATCATCAAGTTTCTTGGACCAATTCTTTCTAGATCTATTAACAGTCTTTTGCAAAATTAATTTGAGTTCTCTATTGCTCAATTACTTGACCACTAGACTGTGGGTGATAAGGAGATGCAATTCTATGGTTAACATCATACTTAGCAAGCATTTTGCGGAAAGCACCATGAATAAAATATGAACCACCATCAATCATTAAATTTCTAGGGACTCCAAACCTCAGGAAAATAACTTCTTTAAGCATCTTAATAGAGGTTTTATGATCAGCACTACTAGTTGGAATAGCTTCTACCCACTTAGTAACGTAATCAACATCAACTAAAATATGTGTATATCCATTAGAGGCAGGAAACGGTCCCATGTAATCAAAGCCCCAAACATCAAATGGTTCAATAACAAGTGAATAATTCATAGGCATTTCTTGAGTCTACTAATATTACCAATTCTTTGACATTCATCACAAGATAAAACAAACTTACGAGCATCCTTGAAGAGAGTAGGGGTCATGGAATTGTCACGGCAGATGTCTTTAGTGTCAGGACTTAGTCGCGAGGCCAACGCAGCTATGTGGTAGCTTGAGAGGGGTTGAGCGGGATGAGAGACGCGATGTTTTACCCAGGTTCGGCCCCTCACGGTGGAGGTAAAAGCCTACATCCTGCTTCATTGATATTGATGATGATGATCACGGTTACAAGAGTGCTCTATCTTGAGAGCTATTGTCTAAACCTAACTTGTCCAACTTGTGGAACTTGTGAATCTTGTCTCTTTTGGGGAGCCCTGCCCCTCCTTATATATGTTGGAGGGGCGGGTTACATGTAGAGTCATATTAGGATTAGGACTGGTCTATCTCTAATACAAACCGGATACAAGTCCAGGTCTTAGCTCCTTGTAAGATAATGTTCCTCATGCCTTTCCTCTTAAACTGGCCCACCGTTAAATGTGAACCGGCCTTCTGGGCTTTGGGCCTTGTCATCCGTCGATCCCGTGCGCCAGATTACCAGTGAGTCATAATGACCAGGTGGGTTGCTTGTAAACTGCCAGGTCAGGGCGTGTCGCCAGTAACTCGCCAAGTGTCAGCAGGGTCTTCAGATAAACCGCCAAGTCCGGCCAGGTTAACTTCCGGCCGGTTTACACCGCGGGGTATATCCCCGACATTAGCCCCCAAGTTTAGCTTGGATTTATTCATGGTAAACTTATGCTGCAAAATAAACACAAGAACAAATTTGACAGGTTATGCTCCGGGTTAAGAATTTTTGTAAACCGGTACCTGATCATCCTTAAGTCCTTGTTATTTCCCCCTTCTGGGAAATCCGGGTCAACAGACCAGCTTCATAATCAGTTTGCCGACATTGGCTTGTCACCGAGAAATATTGTGAAGAATAACTCCTTTGACTCAGCTCCGCCGGTTTGAGAAATATGGGTCTGAAAATACTTATCTGATATTCAGCCGGTTTGAAGATATAAAACTTGCCGATTTAATATTCCCAAAATGGCCGGTTTATAAATATTGATGGCGCCGGGTCATAATTGTTGTCGACACCGGGTCATGTAATTGATCTTCCTGATTTGCTCTAAACTAATAAAATGAAGATGTTCCTCCTTTATATGCATAATACCTGTAGCCCCCCAAGTCTTAAGAGGAGAACATAGTGATAACTTAAGACTTGCTCCAATAAGTGTTTCAACCTTGAAGAAATCCGGTTTGTTCATCTCAATCATATAAACTGAATACTCCATATATATAGCCCCCAAGTGCCGGGTTGCCATGCTTGCAGCAACCTGGGACTTGCAATTGCTTATAAAAACTTCAATCAGTGTAGCCCCCAAGGGCTGGGTAATTATGCAATAATTAGCAGGGACTTTATAAATATAATCATGTAGACTTGAGCAGTATGTGTATCCCCCAAGGGCCGGCTTAGTAAGATAATACTGAACCGGGACTTGATATATACTTCAATGAAAATAACATCTTGTAATGTAGCTTCCATCGTAGGGCTTGAACCCACGTCCACAAGGTTAAGAGCTTTGTGCTTTATCAACTGAGCAATGGATCCTTCAATATTATGGACGAAAACTTGTGTACCTTGAATTGTTGACAGGAGCAATTGGTAGCCCCCAAGGGCCAGCTCATTATAATATGATGAATCGGGTCTTCAATAAGACTAGTAAAAATGACTTTGCATTAGCCCCCAAGTGTCATGATGCATGCTTGCAGCGACATGAGACTTGCATGTAATCTCAATTTGAATAATGTAGCCCCCAAGTGCCGGGTTGTAAGCCTGCAGCGACTCGGGACTATTCCTTCCATTGTAGAATAAATCATATCCTTTGATAAAATAATAGACATTGCGCTATAGCAACTTTGAAAACCTTAATAATAAAAATCCAGCCATGTTGGCTATTCAAGATAATATAATCCGGTATGAAAACCTTATTCATTCAATATCATAATGAAATTTCAGCCAAGTTTGGCTATTTGAATAATATAACCCAATGATTTATAAGCGCATGATTCCAATGGCGCAATCCAAATATATACTGGCGACTTATAGTCCAAAGCCAGGCCGGTTTAATAAACACCAGATCATACTACCGGTTTAATAAACATCGGTGATTTATAATCATGCTTTATTCAACCTGTTTCTGCATACAACAAGTTTAAAGTGTCCTGGCGGTTTACCACAGGACGGGTCATAATGCCCAACATATAACCTGGGTTTATAACCAAGGCTGCATTTAGAATAATCAAATATGAAATATATCATACCTATCACATTGAATCGCATCGTTGGTTTACCAACTTCTTTTTTAGTAAGGGTGATAACCCAAATCTCGAGTACTGATTACTCCTTCCATATTGTGCCGATTTATGATAAAACCGTGCCGGGTTGTGATAAACACCGTGTTACTCCATAAGAGGATGTTAACAACAAGGATCAAACCGGGCAAATAGTCTCCGGATTGACGTGAACTGTGTCCATCAATTGATTGGTTAAAAAACTTTGTCGGTTTAAAAACGCAATAAAAAGCAAAAAAAACCTTCAAAGAAAAGTGTAAATCAAATTCAATGACAAAACCGTTGCAAAAAAGGTTTATTTGAGCTGATCAGATGGTGTTACCATGGCCGAACACGACCAAGCTCCCGTTAGGTGTAACTATGGTTCTAGTCAGCCAGGTCCCCAAATGAAACCGTGGCATTTATGCCGATCAAGTGGCATGGTCATGGTTCGGGTTCGACCAAGCCCCCAAGTGATTCTGTGGCCTTAGGCCGATCAAGAGGCATGACTGGTTCAGGCGTGACCAAGTCCCCAAGTGATTTGGTGGCTCTCGCCCGTCAAGAGGCGTGACCATGGTTCAGACGTGACCACAAGTCCCCAAGTGATGTTGTGGCTTTACGCCTATCAAATGGTGTTTCTATGGTTCGGATACGACCAAGCCCTCAAGTGATCAATAATATGATAAATCAATAAGGCAGGATACCCATGTTTGAACCACGCATCATGGCAGTAGGTCCTCTTTGGCACCCTTTAACTTTTTGCAAGAAAAAAAAATTCTTCTTGAACCGGGATTTTTTAAACCGGATATTGAGAGCTCCAAAGCTTTGTGGGAGACATCTTCCCCTTGAACCGGATTTTAAACCGGGATCCTTCTTTTTAAGCCGGAAATTTTCCAACGGTCTTTAAATTTGCACCAATATGGTGGTTTAGGGTCCTGCATTAAACAACTTTGCAAACCGGAGTAATTGCTCTTTTAAAGAAGGCGATATAAAATATATTGGATGGGTTTCACCTGATATATCATGCCAGTAATTATCCACTGCGGAGTTGATGATCACCATGGTGAAGTTAAGATCAATCATGTCTGAGTCGGCCGCGGCAGCCGGCAGATGAGTCAGCCGCGACATTATAAGCCGGTGCAGATGAGCATGGCATCCTCCATGTTGTAAGCTGGCACGGACACATGAACCTGCCGCGTGGGCGGGCGGGCGAGTCGTCCATGGCGTGAAGCCAAACTTGCATCTACGGTACAACACCACCCCTTTTCCCTTTAACAGTCACCCTGCATAATAATATTTACAGGCTAGAGTAATTGTTCTCTGATGGAAATAATATGTATTGATAAAATAGACTCGGATGGATATCACCTGGCATTTTTTATCGGATGATATTGATGGTGCAAACCAAACTTAGATAACCGGGTCCACCAGATAACCTGATGTGTCCATGCAAACCGGACTCCCGGGTTAACAATTTAGCGTGTGTCCACCAAGGATCGAGCGCGTTGCGAGTGCTAGTACAACTTCTGCATGCCTGCTTTTCTGCTTTGTCTCTATGACCTTTCTTCAGACGGACTATACCAATTGCTCCGCACACGGCAGGCGGCCACAAGGTTCATCCTCCTGTCAGACCACACTCATCCTGGTCGGGCCCGCTTACCGGCAGTATGTCCTTATCTCCTGCGAAGGCACTGATTTCACCGCTATCTCCATGGCAACCAGCCCAGTGGGTTAGCAGAGGATTTGACGCTGAAGCCGGATAAACCGCCCGACGGTTTAGGAGACTGGCGGTGGGTTGGAAAGCGTCGGTGCAGCGGAGGCTTGGGCGTTGACGCAGCACCAAAGGCGCACCAAGGCGAGGCCGACGAGGTGTACGGAGGTAGCTCGCAAGTGGCCTCAGGTGTCTCATGATGCGGGATCTTGTGCAGAAGAAGGCCGGTTCACCGGGGCTTGGCGGTTTGAAGAGCCGGTTTACGGCTGTTGACTCTGAGTTGGACTAATGTTCAGTAAACAACTCGAAGCGTAGCCACGGCCATATCCGTTTTTGAGTAGTAGCCGGCTCCCTGATGCTTTGATCAGATAGTTTCCATTCCTCTCGTTTCCATCAGGTGATGAGTACTAGCAGTAATAACTTACCCAATCTCCGGGTAACTTGCCGCAACACCTGATCATCTCGGAATTTGAACAGACAATTTGCCTTTCCTCTGTTCCTAATGACAGCTCAACACACATCGACCCGGATTCGACGGATCACCTTGCGTCAGCGGCGCAGAGCAGAGCTCCAAACCCTCGGTGGCAGCTTACTCGCTACGGGCGACTCGGCAACAGAGTAGACTCCTTTGAAAAACTTGCCGTATAGATTACTCCTTCCCAAAAAAACAGAGTTTTCCTGTAGACCATATTTAAGTATCTGAATAACAGTAGTAGCAACAGCAGACTTTAACAGGTCACTTTATGAAACCGCCTCGGGATTTGCTCCTTGTGTCCTCACGCGCGCGCTGATATGGATTATTCTGACCCGCCGTGCAGCTATAGAAAAATTCCTGTCAGCCTTGACGATACGTAGCAAAAATTGATCTCCAAATCGGATTCGACGGGCCGCGTCGTATCGGCAACGCACAGAACATCAAACTCTAACTTCCTTTTAACTCCTGCCGAACTCGGCGACTTGCAGTAATTCCAAAGCAAAAATTAATCTTCTGTTGGTTTCGACGGATCGCCAAAGACGGGTGCGGCGAACGGGCCGCAAAACCCTAAATTTCTTTCATTTAAAATCTTAGTATATGCTCTTCCGACTGCTCGTTGTTGATGCAGATCCTTTCTTCATCTGAAAAATTACAAAACTCTTCGATCCCTGGAAAAAATCCCTTCAAGAACTCAACACCACTGTGCGCAAGCCCCACGGTGGGCGCCAACTGTCGTGGAATTGTCACGGCAGATGTCCTTAGTGTCAGGACTTAGTCGCGAGGCCAACGCAGCTATGTGGTAGCTTGAGAGGGGTTGAGCGGGACGAGAGACGCGATGTTTTACCCAGGTTCGGCCCCTAACGGTGGAGGTAAAAGCCTACATCCTGCTTCATTGATATTGATGATGTTGAGCACGGTTACAAGAGTGCTCTATCTTGAGAGCTATTGTCTAAACCTAACTTGTCCAACTTGTGGAACTTGTGAATCTTGTCTCTTTTGGGGAGCCCTGCCCCTCCTTATATATGTTGGAGGGGCGGGTTACATGTAGAGTCCTATTAGGATTAGGACTGGTCTATCTCTAATACAAACCGGATACAAGTCCAGGTCTTAGCTCCTTGTAAGATAATGTTCCTCATGCCTTTCCTCTTAAACCAGCCCACCATTAAACGTGAACCGGCCTTCTGGGCTTTGGGCCTTGTCATCCGTCGATCCCGCGCGCCGGATTACCGGTGAGTCATAATGACCAGGTGGGTTGCTTGTAAACCGCCAGGTCAGGGCGGGTCGCCAGTAACTCGCCAAGTGTCAGCGGGGTCTTCAGATAAACCGCCAAGTCCGGCTGGGTTAACTTCCGGCTGGTTTACACCATGGGGTATATCCCCGACAGTAGGCCAATAAAAACCGGATTGCAATAGCTTATGTGCAGTTCTATCTCCAGCGTGGTGTCCTCCATAAGCTTCGGAGTGACACTTGCGTAGGATCTTTTCCTGTTCATACTCAGGTATACAATGTCTAATAACACCATCTACTCCTTCTTTATAAAAGTGTGGGTCATCCCAGAAGTAATGCCTTAAATCATAAAAGAACTTTTTCTTTTACTGGTATGTGAAACTAGGTGGTATAAACTTAGCAACAATGTAATTAGCATAATCAGCATACCATGGAGCAGTATGAGAAGCATTTATGACATTTAATTGTTCATCAGGAAAGCTATCATCAAAGGTAGTGGGTCGTCAAGAACATTTTCTAACCTAGACAAGTTATCTGCAACGGGGTTCTCAACTCCCTTTGTATCAATAATATGCAAATCAAATTCTTGTAGCAAGAGAACCCATCTAATAAGTCTAGGTTTAGCATCTTTCTTTTCCATAAGATATTTAATAGCAACATGATTCGTGTGAATAGTTACTTTAGAATCAACAATATAAGGTCTGAACTTATCACAAGCAAATACAACTGCTAAGAACTCTTTTTCAGTAGTAGCATAATTTCTCTGGGCATTGTCTAGAGTTTTACTAGCATATTGAATAACATTTAATTTCTTACCAACTCTTTGCCCTAGAACAGCACCTACATCATAATCACTAGCATCACACATAATTTCAAGAGGAATTTCCAATCAGGTGGCTGAACAATAGGTGTAGAGATCAATGCTTTCTTAAGTATTTCAAACGCTTCTACACAATCATCATCAAAACGAACGGTATATCTTTTGTAATAAATTAGTCAGAGGCCGAGAAATTTTTGAGAAGTCCTTAATGAACCTCCTATAAAAACCGGCATGACCAAGGAAACTTCTTATACCTTTGATGTCCTTGGGACACGACATCTTTTCAATAGCATCAACTTTAGCTTTATCAACTTCAATGCCTCTTTCAAAAATTTTGTGCCCCAAGACAATACCTTCATTAACCATAAAGTGGCATTTCTCCCAATTCAAGACAAGGTTAGTTTCTTCATATCTCTGCAAAACTCGATCAAGGTTGCTTAAGCAATCATCAAAAGAGGATCCATAAACTGAGAAATCATCCATGAATACCTCACATATCTTTTACAAAAATCAGAAAATATAGCCATCATGCATCTTTGAAAGGTAGCAGGTGCATTACATAAACCCAAAGGCATACGTCTATAAGCAAAAGTACTAAAAGGGCAAGTAGAAGTGGTCTTAGATTGATCATCAGCTGATACAGGTATTTGAGAGAAACTAGAATAACCATCTAGAAAGCAAAACTGTGTATGTTTGGATAATCTTTCTAGCATTTGATCAATAAAAGGTAAGGGGTAATGATCTTTTTTAGTAGCCTTATCTAATTTGCGGAAATCAATTACCATCCTATAACCTGTAATAATTCTTTGCGGAATCAATTCATCTTTATCATTAGGAACGACAGTAATACCTCCTTTCTTAGGAACACAATGGACATGACTTGCCCACTGACTATCAGCAACAGGATAAATTATACCTGCCTCAAGGAGCTTTAGTATTTCTTTTCTTACCACTTCTTTCATCTTAGGATTCAGTCGTCGTTGGTGATCAATAACTGGTTTGGCATCTTTTTCCAAATTTATTTTGTGTTGACATAGAGTGGGACTAATGCCCTTAAGATCATCAAGAGTATATCCAATAGCAGCACGGTGCTTCTTGAGAGTTTTCAATAATTTATCTTCCTCCTTCTCTGAAAGTTTAGCGCTAATAGTAACAGGATATATCTTCTTTTCATCAAGATAAGCATATTTAAGAGTATCAGGCAATGGTTTAAGCTCAAACACGGGATCACCCTTTGGTGGAGGAGGATCCCCTAAGATTTCAACAGGCAAGTTAAGTTTCAGAATAGGTCCCTGTTTAAAGAACACTTCATCTATTTCCCTCCTTTCATTCATAAACATATCATTTTCATGGTCTAGTAAATATTGTTCTAAAGGATCACTAGGAGGTACGGCAATAGAAGCAAGACCAATAATTTCATCTTTACTAGGCAATTCCTCTTCACAGTGTTGTCTATGAAATTTAGAAAAGTTGAACTCATGAGACATATCACCTAAACCAATAGTAACAACATCCTTTTTGCAGTCTATCCTAGCATTAACAGTGTCTAAGAAGGGCCTACCAAATATAATGGGACAAAAGTTATCTTGTGGGGAACCAAGAACAAGAAAATCAGTAGGATATTTAGTTTTCCCACACAAGACTTCAACATCTCTAACAATTCCCATGGGTGAAATAGTATCTCTATTGGCAAGTTTAATTGTGACATCAATATCTTCTAACTCAGCAGGTGCAATATCATGCATAATTTCTTTGTATAAGTCAATAGGTATTGCACTAGCACTAGCACCCATATCACACAAGCCATGATAACAATGATCTCCTATTTTACCAGAAATAACAGGCATGCCTACCACAGGTCTATGTTTATCTTTAGCACAAGGTTTAAGAATTCTAGCAGTTTCCTCACAGAAATAAATAACATGCCCATCAATATTATCAGCCAAGAGATCCTTAACAGTAGCAATATTAGGTTCAACTTTAACTTGCTTAGGAGGTGTATAGGTTCTAATATTGCTTTTACGAACCACAGTTGAAGCTTTAGCATGATCTTTTATCCTAACAAGAAAAGGTGGTTTCTCAACATAAGCAGTAGGAATAATAGGATCATTATAAGTGATAGTCTTTTCTTCAACTTTAGTAGGTGCAACTACTTTTACTTCTATGGGAGGATGATATTTAAACCACTTCTCCTTAGGGAGATAAACATGAGTAACAAAAGATTCACAGAAAGAAGCTACTATCTCAGAGTCAAGTCCATATTTAGTGGTAAATTTACGGAAAACATCGGTATCCATAAAATATTTAACACAATCAAACTTAGGTGTAATACCTGACTTCTTACCTTCGTCGAGATCCCAATCTTCAGAGTTGCGTTTAATTCTTTCCAATAAATCCCATTTGAATTCAATAGTCTTCATCATAAAAGAGCCAACACAAGAAGTATCGAGCATGGTGCAATTGTTATCAGAAAGCCGAGCATAAATTTTTTGGATAATCATTTCTCTTGAGAGCTCATGATTGCGGCATGAATATAACATTGATTTAAGCCTCCCCCAAGCTTGAGCGATGCTTTCTCCTTCGCGAGGCCAAAAATTATATATATAATTATGATCACGATGAACAAGATGCATAGGATAAAACTTCTGATGAAATTCCAATTTCAATCGTTTGTAGTTCCACGATCCCATATCATCAAATAGCCTATACCATGTCAATGCATCTCCCTCCAAAGATAAAGGGAAGACCTTCTTCTTGATAACATCATCGGGCATACCTGCAAGCTTGAATAATCCACAAACTTCATCCACATATATTAGGTGCTCATCAGGATGTAATGTTCCATCTCCTGCAAAAGGATTAGCTAGCAGTTTTTCTATCATACCCGAAGGAATTTCAAAGTAGACGTTTTCATTAGGTTCAGTAGGTTGAGTAGGTTGAGGAGCAACTCTTTGCTCTACTGGTCGGGGTGAAGATACCCCGAACAAGCCCCTCTGAGGATTACTTTCCATAGTAACAAGTGACAGTAAATTTCACCACACTATATAAATTTTTCCTTACCAAATTCCACCTACCAAAGGCGCTTCACTCCCCGGCAATGGCGCATGAAAAGAGTCTTGATGACCCACAAGTACAGGGGATCTATCGTAGTCCTTTTGATAAGTAAGAGTGTCGAACCAAACGAGGAGCAGAAGGAAATGATAAGCGGTTTTCAACAAGGTATTCTCTGCAAGCACTGAAATTATAGGTGACAGATAGTTTTGTGATAAGATAATTTGTAATGAGCAACAAGTATCAAAAGTAAATAAAGTGCAGCAAGGTGGCCCAATCCTTTTTGTAGCAAAGGACAAGCCTGGACAAATTCTTATATAGAGAAAAGCGCTCCCGAGGACACATGGGAATTATTGTCAAGCTAGGTTTCATCACATTCATATGATTTGTGTTCGGTACTTTGATAATTTGGTATGTGGGTGGACCGGTGCTTGGGTACTGTCCTTACTTGGAAAAGCATCCCACTTATGATTAACCTCTATTGCAAGCATCCGCAACTACAATAAAAGTATTAAGGTAAACCTAACCATAGCATGAAACATGTGGATCCAAATCAACCCCTTACGAAGCAACGCATAAACTAGGGTTTAAGCTTCTGTCACTGTAGCAACCCATCATCTACTTATTACTTCCCAATGCCTTCCTCTAGGCTCAAATAATGGTGAAGTGTCATGTAGTCGATGTTCACATAACACCACTAGAGGAGAGACAACATACATCTCATCAAAATATCAAACGAATACCAAATTCACATGACTAATAATAGCAAGACTTCTCCCATGTCCTCAGGAACAAACGTAACTACTCACAAAGCATATTCATGTTCATAATCAGAGGGGTATTGTCGGTGTCAAAACCGGTGGATCTCGGGTAGGGGGTCCCGAACGGTGCGTCTAGGTGGATGGTAACAGGAGGCAGGGGACACGATGTTTACCCAGGTTCAGGCCCTCTTGATGGAGGTAATACCCTATGTCCTGCTTGATTGTTCTTGATAATATGAGTAGTATAAGAGTTGATCTACCACGAGATCGAAGAGGCTAAACCCTAGAAGCTAGCCTATGGTATGATTGTTGTTGTTGGTCCTACGGACTAAACCCTCCGGTTTATATAGACACCGGAGGGGGCTAGGGTTACACAGAGTCGGTTACAAGGAAGGAGATCTATATATCCGTATTGCCAAGCTTGCCTTCCACGCCAAGGAGAGTCCCATCCGGACACGGGACGAAGTCTTCAATCTTGTATCTTCATAGTCCAACAGTCCGACCAGAGGATATAATTCGGCTGTCCGGATACCCCCTAATCCAGGGCTCCCTCAGTAGCCCCTGAACCAGGCTTCAATGACGATGAGTCCGGCGCGCAGATTGTCTTTGGCATTGCAAGGCGGGTTCCTCCTCTGAATACTTCATAGAAGATTTTGAACACGAGGATCATGTCTGGCTCTACAAAACAAGTTCCACATACAACCGTAGAGAGAATAATATTTTCACAAATATAATCTGCCGACGCATTCGTAGTGTGACATCACACCACAGCCAGGTCACGATCCGAATCATTTTTCACAACCAACCTCTGCGTGTTTCGCGAGGTGGTTTACTTGGCACCTCTTGTTGAAGCAGAGATCGTGTCCCCTTATTACGGGATTCCCATCAATAGGGACATGGGTAACCCAACCGCGCCATCAATTACGGCGCTTGGGGGATAAGCGAGCTTTACCAGGCTGGTGGGGGCACATAGTTTCGTCCGCCCTTATAAAGGGATAAGGGTTCACCTTTTTCTACCCATGCCTTCTTCCTCCTTGCTCATCCATTCTCGCGCACTCGAGCTCTAGCGCCCAAGTCCACATCCTTCTCCTCAACCCTCTCCAAACATGTCCAGAGCGGGAGGCTAGTGGATGGTCTCCTGCGTTACGGAGGGAGACATCAAAAAGCTACGCGGGGCCGGATACTTAGCCGCGGATATTGCGCACCGGCTGCCAGCCGCGGGGCAGATCGTCCCTACCCCGGAACCTTACGAAAGAGTGGTTTTTCTCACCCACTTCGTCCGCGGACTGGGGTTTCCCCTCCATCCATTCGTCCGCGGCCTTATGTTCTATTATGGGTTGGACTTCCATGATCTGGCCCCTAATTTCATCCTCAACATCTCGACGTTCATCGTCGTGTGCGAGGCTTTCCTCTGCATCCGGCCCCACTTCGGCCTGTGGCTGAAGACCTTCAATGTCAAACCGAAGGTAGTAGGCGTCAAACAAGTGGAATCTGGCGGAGCCATGGTGGGAAAAATGCCCAACATTACATGGCTCGAGGGCTCCTACGTGGAGATCAGGGGTGGCAATCGGGGTGGTTCTACAACACTGAGCCGCGCAACACCAACTGGGTGGCGGCCCCCGAGTTTCGATCCGGAATCCCCACGTGGCTCACTTCCTGGAAGGAGAAGGGACTGTCCTGGGGCTCATCGGCGGAGCTGGACGGACTCCAGAAGTGTATCCGGAACATGATAGGCAAGAAACTCAAGCTTGTCAACATAGTCCAGGTCATGCTCTTCCGCCAGATCCTCCCGTGTCAACAACGGGCTTTCAACTTATGGGAGTTCGACCCGGCCCAGCACCAGACTCTACTGAGCTCTTCGACATGACGCATAAGGACGTCTGGAAGGTGTTGTTCAAGGGCGCCGAGGTCCCCCCTCCCCTTACCGAGGACCGCGGGCTAAGCGCAACGCGCCCTGCGAATCCGGTAAGTTCTGTACACCTCGTAGGGTATTTATTTTCCATAGTTTAACCATGTGCGGGGTCTGAGCTCCCATGCCTTTGACAGGACTGGGTGGAGACATCGGAGCAGATTGACTGTCCGGCCCCTCTGCCCAAAGACCCTGCAGACGCTCTCCTGACGGAGATGCGGACTCCGGCTCCTTATGAGGTGTTGGAGAAGAAGATCAAGAAGAAGGCCACGAGAACCCGAAAGAGTTCCCGGCGCCAGGTGGTATCGGACTCATCGTCCGATAACTCCGAGATGCACTCCTCCCGTGAAAACAAGGAGGAGGAAGATGAAGATTCTCCCCCTCCAGCCGGGGGAGATAACAAAAGGAAGGCCTCCCCAACCAGGGAGGCCGAAGGGTCCAAGAAGGGAAGGACTCTCCTTCCGGACTGTTCCACCACCGCCGCCTGCTATGTCCTGAGCTTGCGTTGGTTTTCCCCGAAGAGGAAGGGATGATGCAGCAGCGTAGCGTAAGTATTTCCCTCAGTTTTTGAGAACCAAGGTATCAATCCAGTAGGAGCCCACGCTCAAGTCCCTCGTACCTGCACAAAGCGATAGCTACTCGCAACCAACGCGATTAGGGGTTGTCAAGCCCTTCACGGTCACTTACGAGAGTGAGATCTGATAGATATAATATTTTTGGTATTTTTGATATAAAGATTCAAAGTAAAAAGTAAAGGCAAAGTAAATAGCAAAACAATATAAAAGTGATGGAGATTGATATGATGAGAATAGACCCGGGGGCCATAGGTTTCACTAGTGGCTTCTCTCAAGAGCATAAGTATTCTACGGTGGGTGAACAAATTACTATTGAGCAATTGATAGAATTGTGTATAATTATGAGAATATCTAGGCATGATCATGTATATAGGCATCACGTCCGCGACAAGTAGATCGAAATGATTCTACATCTACTACTATTACTCCACTCATCGACCGCTATCCAGCATGCATCTAGAGTATTAAGTTAAAAACAGAGTAACGCCTTAAGCAAGATGACATGATGTAGAGAGATAAATTCATGCAATATGAAATAAACCCCATCTTGTTATCCTCGATGGCAACGATACAATACGTGCCTTGCTGCCCCTTCTGTCACTGGGTAAGGACACCGCAAGATCGAACCCAAAGCTAAGCACTTCTCCCATGGCAAGAACTACCAATCTAGTTGGCCAAACCAAACGGATAATTCGAAGAGACTTGCAAAGATAACCAATCATGCATAAAAGAATTCAGAGAAGATTCAAATATTATTCATAGATAGACTTGATCATAAACCCACAATTCATCGGTCTCAACAAACACACCGCAAAAAGAAGATTACATCGAATAGATCTCCACAAGAAATGGGGATAACTTTGTATTGAGATTCAAAGAGTGGGAAGAAGCCATCTAGCTACTAACTATGGACTCGAAGGTCTGAGGTAAACTACTCACACTTCATCGAAGGGGCTAGGATGATGTAGAAGCCCTCCGTGATGACGGCCCTCTTCTGGCGGAGCTCCGAAACAGGCCCCAAGATGGGATCTTGTGGATACAGAAAGTTGCGGTGGTGGAATTAGGTTTTTGGCTCCTGTTCTGATCGTTTGGGGGTACGTGTGTATATATAGGAGGAAGGAGTACGTCGGTGGAGCACCGAGGGGCCCACGAGGCAGGGGGCGCGCCCTAGGGGGGGCGCCCCCACCCTCGTGACCACCTCTTTGATCCCTTGCAGTAGGGTCCAAGTCTCCTGGATCACGTTCGGTGAGAAAATCACGTTTCCGAAGATTTTATTCCGTTTGGACTTCGTTTGATATTCTGTTTATCCGAAACACTGAAATAGGCAAAAACAGCAATTCTAGGCTGGGCCTCCGGTTAATAGGTTAGTCCCAACAATAATATAAAAGTGGAAAATAAAGCCCAATATAGTCCAAAATAGTAGATAATATAGCATGGAGCAATCAAAAATTATAGATACGTTGGAGACGTATCACCGCCGACAGCAAAGACGAGTGGTTACTCAGGGCCTAGCCCCTGGCGAAGTTGTAAGTATTCGGATACCAGAGTAACTCATAGCATACTTTTATTGCACTGCTTCTCCTAATGTCGAATATGATCGTGCAGTCCGTCCCGAGCCCGCATCGACGTATCCTCGTCGGACGGTTCCTTGGACTCATCGGATATGAATAGTGAGTCACTTCCAACCGCCTCCTCTCCTCGCCCTACGGACAATGTCGAGGTATTGTCTCAAGGGGCACCGAGCCAGGGGAGATAGTCCCAGAGGCGCCTCAAGGTGACCTTCCGGACTCCATATGCAAAGGGAGCAAGACTCCAAAGGGCTCCAAGTTCGGCCCTCAGCCGAACACCGCGCCGGAACCTCCAGTGGTTCCGGACTCCGGCAGGCGGCCCCCTTCCAAGAGGGGCAAGCCGCCCGTGCCGGTGACCTCTGTCCATCCAGAGGCACCGGACAACATGCTGGGAGTGCTTCGCGGCGCTTCCATCGATGAAGAGCACCGCACTATTATGAGTGCGGTGATCAAGAAGGTTCAGTCCGCCAAGAGCAGACTGACTGAAGCCAGTGCCAGCCTTCTAACAGGCTTTGAGGTAAGTGAGGGAGTCCTGGATTAGGGGGTGTCCGGATGGCCGGACTATACCTTCAGCCGGACTCCTGGACTATGAAGATACAAGATTGAAGAATTCGTCCCGTGTCCGGAAGGGACTTTCCTTGGCGTGGAAGGCAAGCTTGGCGATACGGATGTGCAGATCTCCTACCATTGTAACTGACTTTGTGTAACCCTAACCCTCTCCGGTGTCTATATAAACCGGAGGGCTTTAGTCCGTAGGACAACATAAACAACGACAATCATACCATAGGCTAGCTTCTAGGGTTTAGCCTCTCCGATCTCGTGGTAGAACTACTCTTGTACTACCCATATCATCAATATTAATCAAGCAGGACGTAGGGTTTTACCTCCATCGAGAGGGCCCGAACCTGGGTAAAACTTCGTGTCCCTTGCCCCCTGTTACCATCCGGCCTAGACGCACAGTTCGGGACCCCCTACCCGAGATCCACCGGTTTTGACACCGACATTGGTGCTTTCATTGAGAGTTCCTCTGTGTCGTCGTCGTCAGGCTTGATGGCTCCTACGATTATCAATGGCGATGCAGTCCTGGGTGAGACCTTCCTCCCCGGACAGAT
This sequence comes from Triticum dicoccoides, assembly GCF_002162155.2. Taxonomy (NCBI): domain Eukaryota; kingdom Viridiplantae; phylum Streptophyta; class Magnoliopsida; order Poales; family Poaceae; genus Triticum; species Triticum dicoccoides. The sequence continues at coordinate 690,430,457 of NC_041392.1, read as the reverse complement.
TTTCGTCTTCGGCGGCTTCGCACTGCGGGCCAATTCACTTGGCCATCTGGAGCAGATCGAAAGCTATGCCCCTGGCCGTCGGGTCAGATTTGGAAATTTAAACTACACGGCTGACATCCGCGGGGACTTGATCTTCGATGGATTCGAGCCACTGCCGAGTGCGCCGCACTATCACGACGAGCATGATCTAGCTCTGCCGCCGAACAGTGCCCTAGAGGCCGCACCCGCATCGGCTTCGACCCTTAATTCGGAGCCAACTACGCTGATCGAGGATGGGTGGTTGGACGCCGCCTCGGGGGCTATGATCCCAACGGTGATCGAGCCGAACACCAGCCCCGCACTCTGCGAGACTCGTGACTCCAAGGAGCCGGACTCCTCTCCGGACTATGAACCCTCCGCGCCCTTGCCGATCGAATCCGATTGGGCGCCGATTATGGAGTTTACTACCGCGGACATCTTTCAGCACTCGCCTTTCGGCGATATTCTAAAGACACTGAAGTCTCTCTCTTTATCAGGAGAGCCCTGGTCGGACTACGGTCATCAAGGTTGGGATTCAGACGATGAAGAAATTCAAAGCCCACCCACCACCCACTTTGTAGCCACTGTCAACGACTTAACCGACATGCTCGACTTCGACTCCGAAGACATCGACGGTATGGACGCCGATGAAGGAGACGATGAAGAACCAGCGCCTATCAGGCCCTGGAAAGCCACCTCGTCATATGACATATACATGGTGGACACCCCAAAAGAAGGAGATGGCGGTGGAACAGCAGAGGATGACCCCTTCAAGAAACAGCCTAAGCGCCGGCGTCAGCGGCGCCGCTCAAAATTCCGCCAAAACAAATACGGTGATTCCAGCACGGGAGATAACAATACTCCGGAAAGTGCCGAAGAAAACCCCCTCCAGCAAGATTTAGCACAGGAGGATGGAGAAACCAGCCCTCATGAGAGAGCGACAGATAGAGAGGTCAAGGACGATAACCATATGCCTCCCTCCGAAGACGAGGCAAGCCTGGACGACGACGAATTCGTCGTCCCAGAGGATCCCGTCGAGCAAGAGCGTTTTCAACGCAAGCTTATGGCCACGGCAAGAAGCCTCCAGAAAAACAGCAACAGCTTAGAGCTGCTCAAGATTTGCTAGTCGACAGATGGACTGAAGTCCTTGCGGCCGAAGAGCATAAACTCAAACACCCCTCCAAGAGCTACCCAGAGCGCAGGTTGCTACCCCGATTAGAGGAGGAAGCACTCGATGCGGCCGACCGGCCACCTCATGGCCGTGACAGAGAGGCCTCTCGGCCCTCCACTCAAGCCGTACCCCGTACCAAGGCACGGGAATATGCGCCGGACTTACGAGATATGTTGGAGGATAAGGCAAGGCAAACAAGATCGATCTACGGATCGCGTGGGCGCCCCACGGCTCGAGACGGTAACCGTCACGCCGGCCACAAATTTGGCAGGGCCGAACACAATAGACAAAGCTCATTGGAGCTACGTCGTGATATAGCCCAGTACAGAGGCGCCACACCCACTATGCTTCACAGACGAAATAATGGATCATCAAATCCCCGAGGGTTTCAAACCCATAAATATCGAATCATATGATGGCACAACAGATCCTGCGGTATGGATCAAGGATTATCTCCTTCATATCCACATGGCCCGCGGCGATGATTTCCACGCCATCAAATACCTCCCACTCAAGCTTAAAGGACCAGCTCGGCATTGGCTTAACAGCTTGCCAACAGGATCAATCTGTTGTTGGGAGGACCTGGAAGCCGCATTCCTCGACAATTTCCAGGGCACTTATGTGCGACCCCCAGACGCCGATGACCTAAGTCACGTAATTCAGCAGCCAGAGGAATCGGCCAGGCAATTCTGGACACGGTTCCTAACAAACAAAAATCAAATAGTCGACTGTCCGGACACTGAGGCCCTAGCAGCCTTCAATCACAATATCGGCCTGCCCGGCACCTTGGATAGGAAAAGCCGAAGTCTATGGCAGCACTCACGACACTCATGACCCTCTTTTGCGCGGGAGAAGACAGCTGGGTTGCTCGTAGCAACAATATGACCAAGAACCCTGGTAATTCAGATACCAGGGACAGTAGTGGCAGGTCGCGTCGCAACAAGCAGAAGCGCCGCATTAACGGCGACAATGATGAGGATACGGCAGTTAATGCCAGATTCAGAGGCTCTAAATCCGGTCAGCGAAAAAGGCCATTCAAAAGGAATCCTAGGGGCCCATCCAGTTTGGACCGAATACCCCCGGCCGCCGAACAACAGTGGACAGAAGGGTTTTCCCCCACAAGTGTGGACGGTGAACATGATATACGCAACCCACGTCCCCAAAAGGGAGCGGAAGCGCGCGTTAAGGGATGTATACGCGGTAGAGCCAATCGCCCCAAAGTTCAACCCATGGTCCTCCTGCCCGATCACCTTTGATCGAAGGGACCATTCCACTAGCATCCGTCATGGCGGATTCACCGCATTGGTTCTACACCTAATTATTGACGGATTTCATCTCACTAGAATCCTTATGGACGGCGGCAGTAGCCTAAACCTGCTTTACCAGGATACAGTGCGGAAAATGGGCATAGATCCCTCGAGGATTAAGCCCACCAAAACGACCTTTAAAGGCGTAATACCAGGTGTAGAGGCCAACTGTACAGGCTCAGTCACACTTGAAGTGGTCTTCGGATCTCCGGATAATTTCCGAAGCGAGGAGTTAATCTTCGACATAGTCCCATTCCGCAGTGGCTATCACGCACTGCTCGGGCGAACCGCATTCGCCAAGTTCAATGCGGTACCGCACTACGCATACCTTAAACTCAAGATGCCAGGCCCTCGAGGAGTAATTACGGTCAACGGGAACACCGAACGCTCCCTTCGAACGGAGGAGCACACGGCGGCCCTTGCTGCGGAAGTACAAAGCAGCCTCTCTAGGCAGTTCTCCAGTCCGGCCATTAAACGACCGGACACCGTCAAGCACGCCCGGAGTAACCTACAACAAGACCGCCTGGCACGATCCGAGCAGGCGTAGCAATGCAGCCCCAACCCCAGCCCTCGCAAAAATGCGACACCAATACTTCGAGTACATAACTACGCTCTAGAAATACCATGGGTACAGGGGAGGGGGCACCATCACAACACGCCGGAAACACGGCTTAAACCGCACCAGGGGCTGCCGATTTTTTAATTTTCTCTTACTTTCAGGACTCCACACTTCGGAAGGCCTGTTCGGCAGTTCAATTGCCGCACAAACGATGCAAGAACCAGGGAAGCAGACAAGCCGCGCCGCATTACGGAACTCCCAGGTGGTCTCTATCACGAGCAGTATACCTGTTTCGCATACTGTTTCGCAGCTTGCCCCTGGACCGGACATGTTACATAGTCCAACCTTTTGCTTATCACATTATTTGTATCGTTCTGCTTTGATCGTAGCCCTCTTTAATAAATAGTGCATAGCTTTTGTCTATTTTTGCATTACTCTTATATATATATATATATATATATATATATATATATATATATATATATATATATATATATATATATATATATATATATATGTTCCTTAACGACATATTGCACCCGTACAGTTTGGTACGGCCTAAATACGCCAAGGGCTTTAGTACCCCTCAATATGGTGTGAGAAGTCCGAACACTTTAACAAGTGCGGCACCCCGAACTTATAGCATTATATGCATCGGCTCTGAATCATGTCTTGGGTCAATAGTTGGGTTTGTCCGGCTCCTATGTTTTGGTGCCTTACGTTCCGCTATATCGGCTAAGGTAGCACTAGGAGAACCACTGTGATTGTGCCCCAGTTGAGCTGGGTCGAGCACCTCAGTGGAGAAAGCTAAAACTGACTGTCATGATGAAGCGAGAGCTGGTCGCTGTTCGAGAGGTTTTTCGAGTCCTTAATGACTTATGCCGCTTAGAGCGAGGAGCCGGCTCTGTCTGGCCTAGGCGTGGATAGCGCCCCGAACTCGGTCTTCCGAATACAGGGGCTTCACCAAAATTTAAAATTATAGAATTCTATAGCTAAGTGAGAGTGTTCACGCATTATAGTCCGATTGCCTTGTTCGTTGGGCTGCGCGCCTCCCTCAAAGGACCCAAACATGGGAAAAAGAGCGCTCAGGTTTATCCCTGAACACCCCAGCACTAGCGGCACGGGGGCAGAAGCCGACGACTTGCCATCTCTCAGAATTGATAAACAGCCGCACAGAAGGTAATATTTTAAATTCCAACAGCATTGCTTAGCGCATATGAACAATTTTTCAGCGCACAGGACAAAACAAGCAAGTTTCACTCAAAAATTACATCCCTAGAACATTCATCCGCCACAAGGCAGGCACCCTTCAGAACATCCTTATAGTAATTCTCGGGCTTGCGATGCTCTTTCCCCGGCAGTGGCCCGTCCTTCACAAGCTTCTCAGCATCCAGCCTGCCCCAGTGCACCTTAGCACGGGCAAGGGCCCTACGGGCACCTTCAATGCAGACGGAGCGCTTGATGACTTCGAGCCTTGGACAGGCCTCCACCAGCCGCCGCACCAACCCAAAATAGCTCCCAGGCAGAGCCTCTCCAGGCCACAGTCGAACTATGAGGCCCTTCATGGCCTGTTCGGCCGCCTTGTGGAGCTCGACCAGTTGCTTCAGCTGGTCGCTCAGGGGAACGGGGTGTCCGGCCTCAGCATACTGAGACCAGAACACCTTCTCTGTCGACCTTCCCTCCTCGGCTCGATAGAATGCGGCGGCATCGGACACACTCCGGGGAAGATCTGCGAACGCTCCTGGAGAGCTCCGGATTCGGGTAAGTAACAAGTAACTCACGTTTATGTGTTTGCTTTGCATAAAGAATGCCTTACCCGCTGCTATCTTCTTCACCTCATCCAACTCCTGGAGGGTCTTCTGGGATTCGGCCTTGGCAGACTTGGCATTTTCAATAGCCACCGCGAGCTCCGATGCTCGCGTCTTTGAGTCAAGCTCCAAACTCTCATGTTTTTCCATGAGAGCCTGGAGATATTGTCGTACCTTGCCAACCTTGGCCTCATACTTCTCCTGCTCGGTGCGCTCCATGGCCGCCCTCTTCTCGGCCTCGACCAGCGCTTGCTTAAGGGTCGCCACCTCAGACGTGGCCCCTACAATAGCCACGATAATCCTGTCATTTTTTGCAATTGCACCTTTTTATATATATTTAAACAAGGTATTTTTTACCTTCATTGTCCTCGAGCTGCTTCTTGGCACGCCCGAGCTCTTGCTCGGACCGCTCGAGGTTCTGCTTTAGCATGTCCACTTCCGGAGTCAGTGCGGCGGATGCAAGCAGAGAAGCCTGCATACGCATATTGACTCCTTTTTGTTAGACTCCTGCAAATTTTATTTGATCCTCTATTCGGCTTTTCTTCCCAAACGCCAAACAGAGCATTCAGGGGCTACTGTCTATGCGGTAATATTATTTACACATTCTTTACTTACCTCAAAGCCTGTTAAAAGGCTTGTACAAGCTTCAGTCAGTCCGCTCTTGGCGGACTGAACCTTTTGGACCACCGCACTCATAATGGTGCGGTGCTCCTCTTCGATGGAGGCGCCTTGGAGCGTCTCCAACAGATTGTCCGGCGCCTCCGGTTGGACGGGGGTCACCGGCGCGGTGGGCTTGCTCCTCTTGGAAGGAGGTCCCCCGCCGGACTCTGGAACCTTTGAAGGTTCCAGAGCGGTGTCCGGCCTAGAGCCGAACTTGGAGCCCTGGGGGGTTTCATCCCCTTTACTCCTGGAGTCCGGGAGGTCGCCTTGCGGCTTGGAACCTGTTGGGACAACACTTCGGTGTCGTCCGTAGGGCGGGGGGAGGAAGCCGTCGGAAGCGAGTTCACATTCGACGAGTCCAGTGAGCCGCTCGACGATGCGTTGAGCCGGTCTTTGGGTGGGCTGCATAAACATATTCGACATAAGGGAAAGTTGTGCAATAAACGAATGCTACGAATTACTCTGGTATCCGGATACTTACGATTTTGCCAGGGGCTTGGCCCTGGGCGGCCACTCTTCTCCGCCGTCGTCGGTGTCGGTGGAGTAGTCCGGAGGAAGGGTTTTCCCCTTCTTGGACCCTCTGGCCTCCCCAGAGAGGGCGACCTTCCTTTTCTTCTCTCCTCCCGCTGGAGGGGGAGAGGTCTCTTCTTCTTCCTCCTTGTCTTCACGGGAGGAATGCGCCTCGGAACCTTCGGATGATGGATCCGACACCTCCTGGCGCCGTGCACTCTTTTGAGTCCCCGTGGCCTTTTTTGCGGCCTTCTTCTCCGGCACCACATAGGGTGCCGGAACCAGTAGCTTCGCCAAGCGAGCGTCTGCTGGGCCTTCGGGCAAAGGAGCCAGACAGTTGATCTGTCCAGACGTCACCTGCCAATCCTGTCAAAGGTAAGGGAGCTTAGATCCCACATAGAGTCAAACTATGAAAAACTAATACCCTGTAAAAGGAAAAAACAGCTTACCGCATGAGCGTCACGCTGCGTACTGAATCCGCGATCCTCGGTAGCGAATGCGGGGGCCTCAGCGCCCTTGAAAAGCACCTTCCAGGCATCTTCATACGTCGTGTCGAAGAGCCTGCTCAGAGTTTGGTGCCGCGCCGGGTCGAACTCCCACAGGTTGAAAGCCCGTTGTTGACACGGGAGGATCAGGCGGATGAGCCTAACCTGGACTACGTTGACAAGTTTGAGCTTCTTGTCCACCAGGGTTTGGACGCATGTCTGGAGTCCTGGTCAGCTCTCCTTTTTTACCCCACGACAGGCCCGTCTCCTTCCAGGAGGTGAGCCGCGTAGGGGGTCCGGATCGAAACTCGGGGGCTGCGACCCATTCGGGGTCGCGCGACTCGGTGATGTAAAACCACCCCGATTGCCACCCCTTCAGGGTCTCCACAAAGGAGCCCTCGAGCCATAAGACGTTGGCCATCTTGCCCACCATGGCGCCTCCGCACTCCGCCTAGTTGCCACGCACCACCTTCGGCTTGACATTGAAAGTCTTGAGCCATAAGCCAAAATGGGGGCGGATGCGGAGGAAAGCCTCACACACGACGATAAACGCCGAGATGTTGAGGAAAAAGTTCGGGGCCAGATCGTGGAAATCTAGGCCATAGTAGAACATGAGCCCCCAGACAAATGGGTGAAGAGGGAAGCCCAGTCAGTGGAGGAAATGGGGGAGGAACACCACCCTCTCACAGGGGCTAGGGGTGGGGATGAGCTGCCCCTTTTCGGGAAGCCGGTACGCAATGTCTTTAGACAAGTATCCGGCCTTCCTTAGTTTTTTGATGTGTCCCTCCGTGACGGAGGAGACCATCCACTTACCTCCCGCTCCGGACATGGCTAGAGAAGGTTGAGGTGGGGAGTGCGGACTTGGGCGCTGGAGCTCGAGTGCGCGAGAATGGATAAGCAAGGGAGGAAGAAGGCGTAGGTGAAAAGGTGGATCCTTATCCCCTTATATGGGTGGATGCAACTACATGTCCCCACCAGCCTGGTAAAACTCGCTTATCTCCAAGCGCCGTAATCAATGGCGCGGTTGGGTTACCCACGCCCGTATTGATGAGAATCCCGGAATAAGGGGACACGATCTCTGCTTTAACAAGACGTGCCAAGGAAACCGCCTCGCATGACGCGCTGAGGTGGGATAATGAAACGACTCGGATAAAGGCTTGGCCGTGGTGTGTCACACTATGGAATACGTCAGCAGATTAGATTTGTGTAAATATTATTCTCTCTGTGGCAATATGTGGAAACTTATTTTGCAGAGCCGGACACTATCTTTGTGTTCAAAATCTTCTATGAAGTACTTGGAGGAGGAACCCGCCTTGCAATGCCGAAGACAATCTACGCGCCGGACTCGTCATCATTGAAGCCTGGTTCAGGGGCTACTGAGGGAGTCCTGGATTAGGGGGTGTCCGGATGGCCGGACTATACCTTCAGCCGGACTCCTGGACTATGAACATACAAGATTGAAGACTTTGTCCCGTGTCCGGAAGGGACTTTCCTTGACATGGAAGGCAAGCTTGGTGATACGGATATGCAGATCTCCTACCATTGTAACCGACTTTGTGTAACCCTAACCCTCTCCGGTGTCTATATAAACCGGAGGGTTTTAGTCCGTAGGACAACATAAACAACAACAATCATACCATAGGCTAGCTTCTAGGGTTTAGCCTCTCCGATCTCGTGGTAGATCTACTCTTGTACTACCCATATCATCAATATTAATCAAGAGGATGTAGGGTTTTACCTCCATCGAGAGGGCCCGAACCTGGGTAAAACTTCATGTCCCTTGCCTCCTGTTACCATCTGGCCTAGACGCACAGTTCGGGACCCCCTACCTGAGATCCGCCGGTTTTGACACCGACAGTAAGTATCTAAAATATAGGAAAATATTACCGCATAGATAGTAGTCCCTGATGCTCTGTTTAGTGTTCACAAAGAAAAGCCGAATAGAGGATCAAATAATATCTACAGGAGTCTAATATAAGTATGTCTGTATGCGTATGCAGGCTTCGCTGTTGACATCTGCCGCACTGACTGCGGAGGTCGCCGCACTGAAGCAGAACCTCGAGCGATCCGAGAAAGAACTCGGCCTTGCCAAGAGGCAGCTCGAGGAGAACAAAGGTAAGTAATACCTTGTATATATATATATATAAAGATGTGGTTGCAAAATGATAGGATCATCATGGATATTCCAGGGGCCACGACCGAAATGGCGACCCTGAAGCGAGCGCTGTCCGAGGCCGAAAACAAAGCGGCCGAGGAGCGCACCGAGCGGGAGAAACAAGAGGCACGGGTGGGTGAGGTGCGAGCTCCAGGCTCTCGTGAAGAAGCATGAGACTTTGGAGCGTGACTCGAAAACGCGAGAGTCCGAGCTTGCCGCGGCCCTTGAGAGCACAAAGCATGCCAAGGATGAAGCCCAAAAGGCCCTCCAGGAAATTGAGGCGATGAGGAAGATAGCGGCGGGTAAGGCATTCATTATGCAAAGCAAGCATGTGAAAGTAAATTACTTGTTACTTACCCGAGTGTGGAGCTCTCTAGGAGCATTCGCAGATTTTCCCCGCGACGTGTCGGATGCCGCAAAGTACTACTAGGCCGAGGAGGGAAGATCGACGGAGAAGTTGTTCTGGTCTCAGTATACTGGGACCGAACACCCGATGCCTGTGAGCGACCAGCTGAAGCAACTGGTCAAGCTGCACAAGGCGGCCGAACAGGCCATGAGGGGCCTTATAGTCCGGATGTGGCCTGGCAACTCCCTTCCCAACAGCTACTTCGGCCTGGTGAGGCGGCTTGTGGATGCCTGCCCACGACTGGAAGTCATAAAGTGGTTCGTCTGCATCGAAGGTGCACGCCGGGCTTTTGCCCGTGCGAAGGTGCACTGGGCCAAGATGGACGACGAGAAGCTGGTGAAGGAGGGGCTGCCGCAGGGCAAGGAGCATCGCCGCCCTGAAATATATTATGAGGGTGTCCTGAAGGGTGCCCGTCTTGTGGCGGACGAGTGTGTGAAGGATGTAATTTTTGAATGAACTTGCTCGTGTGATCCTGTATTATGAAAACTAGTTCATTTGCATTATGCAACGCTTGTTTGAATTTAAAATATTACCTTCTGTGCGGCTGTTTATCAAATCTGAGAGATGGCCAGTCGTTGGCTTCTGCCCCCATGCCATGAGTGATGGGGTGTTCGGGATAAATCTGAGCACTCTTTTTCCCATTGTTGGGTCCTTCAAGGGAGGTGCTTAGCGCAACGAACAACACAATCGTACTATAATGCTTTATCACTCTCACTTAGCCACAGAAGTCTACAATTTTAAATTTTGGCGAAGCCCCTAGTATTCGGAAGGCCGAATTCGGGGCGCTATACACGCCTAAGCCGGACAAAGTCGACTCCTCGCCCTAAGCGGAATAAGTCTTTAGGGACTCGAGACCTCTTGAACAGCGACCAACTCTCGCCTTATCACGACAGTCAGTTTTAGCTTTCTCTACTGAGGTGCTTGCCCAGATGAACCGGAGCACAATCGCAGTAGTTCTCCCAGTGCTACCTTAGCCGATATAGCGGAACGTAAGGTACCAAAACATGGGAGCCGGGCAAACCCAACTATTGACCCAAGACATGATTCGGAGCTGATGCATATAATGCTATAAGTTCGGGGTGCCGCACTGTCGAAAGTGTTCGGACTTCTCACGCCGTATTATGGGGTACGCTTAAGCCCCTGTCGTATTGGCCATACCAGAGTGTACGGGTGCTGAATGTCATGAATGAACATATATATAAAAAATAATAGAGAATGCGGTAATAGTCTAGTGCTATGCTTTGTTTATTCAAAAAGGTGCATCGAAGCAGAATGATACAAGTAGTGCGATAAGCAAAAAGTAGGACAATTTGACATGTCCCCTCCAAGGGCAAACCAAGGAATGGTATTTAAAGTAGGTATTTCACTCATTATCAGAGACCACCTGGGAATTCCATAGTGCGACGTAGCTTTCTGCCTCCTTGGTTGTTGTATCGTGTGTCTGACAATCGTACTGCCGGACGGGGTTTCCAGAGAGTAAAGTCCTGAAAGAGAGAAAAAATAACAAAGCGGGAAGCCCCTAGTGCGGTTGAGCCGCGTTTTGGGGCGTGCCGTAGTCGTGTCCCCCCCACCTATGCCCATGGTATTTTCAATGCATAATTATATACGCGTGGCGCAGATTTTGCCGTTTGGCTGGGACTGGGGTGGGGGCTGCATTGCTATGCGAGCTCGGAACATGCTAGGTGGTCTTGTTGCAGATTACTTCGGGCACGCTTGACGGTGTCCGGGTGTTTAATCGCCAAACTGGCGGATTGCCTGAAGAGGCTGCTTTGTGCTTCTGCTGCGAGGGCTGCAGTGTGCCCCTCCGTGCGGAGATACGCTCTGTGTTTCCATTGACTGTGATGACCCCCCGAGGTCCTGGCATCTTGAGCTTGAGGTATGCATAATGCGGTACCGCATTGAATCTCGCAAATGCGGTTCGCTCGAGCAGTGCGTGATAGCCACTGCGGAACGAGACTATGTCGAAGATTAACTCCTCGCTTCGGAAGTTATCCGGGGATCCGAAGACCACTTCCAGTGTGACTGAGCCTATGCAATGGGCCTCTACACCTGGTATGATGCCTTTGAAGGTCGTTTTTGTGGGTTTGATCCTTGAGGGCTCTATATACACATTTTGTGCACTATGTCCTGATAAAGCAGGTTCAGGCTGCTGCCGTCGTCCATAAGGACTCGAGTGAGGTGAAATCCGTCGATGATTGGGTCTATGACCAGTGAGGCGAATCTGCCATGACAAATACTAGTAGAGTGGTCCCTGCGATCGAAGGTGATCGGACAGAAGGACCATGGGTTGAACTTTGGGGCGACTAGCTCCAATGCATATATGTCCCTTAGCGCACGCTTCCGCTCCCTCTTGGGGATGTGGGTTGCGTATATCATGTTCACCATCCGCACTTGTGGGGGGGAACCTCTTCTGTCCTCCGGTGTTCGGTGGCCGGGGCTCCTCCTCAGTATCACTATGTAACCCCTTATCTTTGTTTTCAGCATTTAACTTGCCGGCCTGCTTGAACACCCAACATTCCCTGTTGGTGTGGTTAGCTGGCTTGTCGGGGGTGCCGTGTATTTAACACGAGCGATCGAGTATACGGTCCAAACTGGACGGGCCCGGAGTGCTTCTTTTGAATGGCTTTTTCCGCTGACTGGGTTTAGAGCCTCTGAATCCGGCATTGACTGTCGTATCCTCGGTATTGTCACTGTTGATGCGGCGCTTGTTTTTGTTGCGACGTGACCTGCCATTGCTATCCTTGGTATCCGAAGTACCATGGTTCTTTGATATGTTATTGCTTTGAGCAAGCCAGCTGTCCTCTCCCACGCAAAAGCGGGTCATGAGTGTCGTGAGGGCTGCCATAGATTTCGGCTTTTCCTGGCCAAGGTGCTGGGCAAGCCACTCGTCGCGGATGTTGTGCTTAAAAGCTGCTAGGGCCTCTGCATCCGGATAGTCGACAATTTGATTTTTCTTTGTCAGGAACCGTGTCCAGAATTGCCTGGCCGATTCCTCTGGCAGCTAAATTATGTGGCTCAAGTCATCGGCGTCTAGTGGTCGCACATAAGTGCCCTGGAAGTTGTCGAGGAATGCGGCTTCCAGATCTTCCCAATAGCCAATGGATTCTGCTGGCAGGCTATTGAGCCAATGTCGAGCTGGTACTTTGAGTTTGAGTGGGAGGTATTTGATGGCGTGTAGATCGTCACCGCGGGCCATGTGGATGTGCAGGAGGAAGTCCTCGATCCATACCGCAGGATCTGTTGTGCCGTCGTATGATTCGCTATTTACAGGTATGAAACCCTCTGGGATATGGTGATCCATTACTTTGTTTGTGAAGCATAGGGGGTGTGCGGCGCCTCTGTACTGGCCTATATCGCGAGGCAACTCAAATGAGTCTTGTCTGCTGTGTTCGGCCCGACCGGATTTACTTTTACTGTATCCGGCGTGACGGTTATCGTCTCGCATAGTGGCGTGCCCTCGTGATCCATAAATCGATCTTGCGTGTTTTGCTTTGTCCTTCAATACGTCTCGTAGGTCTAACGTGTTTCCCTGTTCCTTGACATTTTTATTTGAGTGGCGTCGGGGTGCGGGCTGAGCTTTTGGCTGAAATGCCTCTCTGTCGCGGCCATGAGGTGGCCGATCCGCCGCGTCATAGGCTGGAGATGTAGGTTTTAATGCTTCCTCCTCCAGTCAGGGTAGCAACCTGTGCTTTGGGTAACTCTTGGAGGGGCGTTCGAGTTCATATTCCTCGGCCGCAAGGACTTCAGTCCATCTGTCAGCTAGCAAATCTTGATCAGCTCGAAGCTGCTATTGCTTTTTCTTAAGGCTATTTGCCATGGCTATAAGCCGGCGCTTGAAGCGTTCTTGCTCGACGGGATCCTCAGGCACGACAAATTCGTCATCATCGAGGCTTGCCTCGTCTTCGGAGGGAGGCATGCAATTATCATCCTCCGCCTCTCCATCTGCCGCTCTCTCGGGAGGGCTGACTTCTCCATCCTCCTGCTCTAAATCTTGCTGGAGGGGATTGTCGTCATCTTCGGCACTGTCCAAAGTGCTATTATCTCCTGTGCCGATATCACCGCTTTTGCTTTGGCGAGACTTAGAGCGGCGCCGCTGTCGTTGGCGCTTGGGTTGCTTCTTGGAGGGGTCATCCTCCGCTGTCCCGTTGCCATTGCCTTCTTTGGGTGTGTCCACCATGTATATATCATATGATGAGGTGGCTGTCCAGTGCCTTGTGGGCAGTGGTTCCTGTTCGTCTCCTGCATCGTCGTCCATACCGTCGATGTCTTCGGAGTCGAAGTCGAGCGTGTCGGTCAAATCGTCGACAGTGGCTACTAAGTGGGTGGTGGGTGGGCGGTGAATTTCTTTGTCATCCGCATCCCAATCCCGCCGGACATAGTTCGGTCAGGACTCTCCTGACAAGGAGAGAGATCTTAACGAATTCAGTATGTCACCAAAGGGAGAGTGCTAAAAGATATCCTGGGAGGTGAACTCCATGATCGGCGCCCAGTCGGATTCGATAGTCACGGGCGCAGGAGGTTTGGAGTCCGTGGCCGGGGAAGAATCCGGCAGTTTGGCGTCACGACTCTCGTGAAGGGTAAGGTCGATACTCGGCTCGATCGCCGCTGAGAATGCGGCCTCCGTGGCGGGGTCTATCCACCCGTCCATGGATGGCGCAGTTGGCTCCGAATTGAGGGTCGGAGCGGTTGCCGGTGCGGTCTCCCGAACACTGTCCGATGGTAGAGCTAAATCATGCTCATCATGACAGTGCGGTGCACTCGGCAGGGGCTCGAATACGTCGAAGATCAAGTCTCCGCGGATGTCGGCCGTGTAGTTTAAGCTTCCAAACCTGACCTCGTGGCCAGGGGCGTAACTCTCGATCTGCTCCAGATGGCCAAGCGAGTTGGCCCACAGTGCGAAGCCGCCAAATACAAAGATCTGTCCGGGAAGAAAAGTCTCACCCTGTACTGCATCGCTATCGATGATCGAAGGAGCCATCAAGCCTAACGATGATGACATAGAGGAACTCTCAATGAAAGCACCAATGTCGGTGTCAAAACCGGCGGATCTCGGGTAGGGGGTCCCGAACGGTGCGTCTAGGCGGACAGTAACAGGAGGCAGGGGACACGATGTTTACCCAGGTTCGGGCCCTCTTGATGGAGGTAATACCCTATGTCCTTCTTGATTGTTCTTGATAATATGAGTAGTACAAGAGTTGATCTACCACGAGATCGAAGAGGCTAAACCCTAGACGCTAGCCTATGGTATGATTGTTGTTGTTGGTCCTACGGACTAAACCCTCCGGTTTAGATAGACATTGGAGGGGGCTAGGGTTACATAGAGTCGGTTAGAAGGAAGGAGATCTATATATCCGTATTGCCAAGCTTGCCTTCAACGCCAAGGAGAGTCCCATCCAAACACGGGATGAAGTCTTCGATCTTGTATCTTCATAGTCCAACAATCCGGCCAAAGGATATAATCCGGCTGTCCGGATACCCCCTAATCCAGGACTCCCTCGGGTATTAATATGCATATAGGATCTGAATATATGATCTTCCACCAAATAAACCAACTAGCATCAACTACAAGGAGTAATCAACACTACTAGCAACCCACAGGTACCAATCCCAGACTTAGAGACAAGAATTGGATACAAGAGATGAACTATGGTTTGAGAGGAGATGGTGCTGGTGAAGATGTTGATGGAGATTGGCCCCCCTCCCGATAAGAGGAGCGTTGGTGATGACGATGGCGATGATTTCACCCTCCCGGAGGGTAGTTTCTCCGCCAGAATAGCTCCGCCACAGCCCTAGATTGGTTCCTCCAAGGTTCCGCCTCGTGGCGGCGGAGTCTCGTCCCGAAAGCTTGCTTATGATTTTTTTCCTCAAGGAAAGACTCCATATAGCATAAGATGGGTATCGGAGGGCCACAAGGGGGCCCACGAGGCAGGGGGGCGCACCCAGGGGGTAGGGCGCGCCCCCACCCTCGTGTCCAGGGTGTGGCCCCCCTCTGGAACTTCTTGCGCTCAGTATTTTTTATATATTCTGGAAATGACTTCTGTGAAGTTTCAGGACTTTTGGAGCTGTGCAAAATAGGTCTCCAATGTTTGCTCCTTTTCCAGCCCAGAATCCCAGCTGCCGGCATTCTCCCTCTTTATGTAAACCTTGTAAAATAAGAGAGAATAGGCATAAGTATTGTGACATAATGTGTAATAACAGCCCATAATGCAATAAATATCGATATAAAAGCATGATGCAGAATGGACGTATCAGGCGGCCGGCGACGACGGCGCGGCGGGACGCGAGATGACGGGGGAGGGCTGGGGCGGCGACGGAGGTGGTGACGACAGCGACGGCGACGGCGCGCGCGACGGGGGCGGCGATGGGCATGTGACGACGAAGAAGAAGAAACTAACTGGAATTTTCGTAAGTGTTGTACATATAGGAGCGGCCTTTAGTACCGGTTGGAGCCACCAACCGGTACTAAAGGCAAAATTTGGCCAGGCCAAGCGGCGGCAAGCGACCCCCTTTAGTACCGGTTGGTGGCTCCAACCGGTACTAAAGGGGGTGTGCTCCCTGCAGAAAGTTTAGTCCCACCTCGCCGGGCGAAGGGCAGCCGCACTGGTTTATAAATCCAGCCGTGGCTGCTCTATCGAACTCCTCTGTAAAGCAGGCTTCTGGGCCTAACTATGGCGCGCTGTCCTGTGAGCCTGCTGGCCCTGGTGGGCCTGAATTTCCACGCCCAAGACCTAGCAGGCCGATGATACATCTCCAATGTATCTATAATTTTTGATTGTTCCATGCTATTATGTTATCAACCTTGGATGTTTTATATGCATTTACATGCTATTTTATATGATTTTTGGGACTAACCTATTAACCTAGAGCCAAGTGCCAGTTTCTGTTTTTTCCTTGTTTTAGAGTATCACAGAAAAAGAAAATCAAACGGAGTCCAATTGACCTGAAAATTCACGGAACTTATTTTTGGACCCGAAGAAGCCCATGGAGTATCAGAGATGGACAAGGAGAGTCCCGGGCTGCCCACGACGGTGGGGGGCGCACCCACCCCCTGGGCGCTCCCCCTGCCTCGTGGACAGCCCGGAGATCCACCGACTTACTTCTTCCTCCTATATATGTCCATATACCCTAAAAACTTCGGGGAGTAGAATAGATCAGGAGTTCCGCCACCAGAAGCCTCCGTAGCCACCAAAAACCAATCTAGACCCGTTCCGGCACCCTGCCGGAGGGGGTAATCCCTCTCTGGTGGCCATCTTCATCATCCCGGCGCTCTCCATGATTAGGAGGAAGTAGTCCATCCTCGGGGCTGAGGGTATGTACCAGTAGCTATGTGTTTGATCTCTCTCTCTTTCTTGTGTTCTTGAGGTGATACGATCTTGATGTATCGCGAGCTTTGCTATTATAGTTGGATCTTATGATGTTTCTCCCCCTCTACTCTCTTGTAATGGATTGAGTTTTCCCTTTGAAGTTATCTTATCGGATTGAGTCTTTAAGGATTTGAGAACACTTGATGTATGTCTTGCCGTGCTTACCTGTGGTGACAATGGGATATCATGTGATCCACTTGATGTATGTTTTGGTGATCAACTTGAAGGTTCCGCCCATGAAACTATGCATAGGGGTTGGCACACGTTTTCATCTTGACTCTCCGGTAGAAACTTTGGGGCACTCTTTGAAGTACTTTGTGTTGGTTTGAATAGATGAATCTGAGATTGTGTGATGCATATCGTATAATCATGCCCGCGGATACTTGAGGTGACATTGGAGTATCTAGGTGACATTAGGGTTTTCGTTGATTTGTATCTTAAGGTGTTATTCTAGTATGAACTCTAGGATAGATTGAACGGAAAGAATAGCTTCATGTTATTTTACTACGGACTCTTGAATAGATCGATCAGAAAGGATAACTTTGAGCTGGTTTTGTACCCTACCATAATCTCTTTGTTTGTTCAACGTTGTTAGTGACTTTGGAGTGACTCTTTGTTGCATGTTGAGGGATAGTTATATGATCCAATTATGTTATTATTGTTGAGAGAACTTGCACTAGTGAAAGTATGAACCCTAGGCCTTGTTTCAACGCATTGCAATACCATCATGTGCTCACTTTTATCATTAGTTACCTTGCTATTTTTATATTTTCAGATTACAAAAACCTATATCTACTATCCATATACAACTTGTATCACCATCTCTTTGCCGAACTAGTGCACCTATACAATTTACCATTGTATTGGGTGTGTTGGGGACACAAGAGACTCTTTGTTATTTGGTTGCAGGGTTGTTTGAGAGAGACCATCTTCATCCTATGCTTCCTATGGATTGATAAACCTTAGGTCATCCACTTGAGGAAAATTTGCTACTGTCCTACAAACCTCTGCACTTGGAGGCCCAACAACGTCTACAAGAATAAGGTTGTGTAGTAGACATCAAGCTCTTTTCTGGCGCCGTTGCCGGGGAGGTTAGCGCTTGAAGGTATATCTTTAGATCTTGCAATCGAATCTTTTAGTTTCTTGTTTTATCACTAGTTTAGTTTATAAAAGAAAATTACAAAAAAATATGGAATTAAGGGTACCTCATATGCTTCATCTTTTTAATACCTATCATGAAAATAAGGATTCCTATAATTGTGCTCAAGTGCTAGAAGAAGAATGCATTAGAACATTTGGCACTAAATATTTGAATGATGAGCATGATTGCAATGTTGTTAGTATGAATTCCTTGAATATCCATGATGCTAATGATATGCAAAGCCACAAGCTTGGGGAAGCTATGTTTGATGAAGATGATATTTTTTGCCCCCCAAGTTTTGATGAGCAAATTTATTATGATGAAAGCATGCCTCCTATTTATGATGATTATACTGATGAAAGTGGATTTGGAGAGGTCATGACTTTATTTAGTAATGAATCCACTATTTCGGAAGAGGTTCCAATTGATTATGAGAACAAAGTTGCTATCTATGATGATTATTGTGATGACTTGTATGCTATAAAGAATAGCGATATCCATGAAACTTGTCATCATGATTTTAGTTTTCAATTGGATTATGCCTCACATGGTAATTATTTTGTTGAGTTTGCTCCCACTATTATTCATGAGAAAAAATTTGCTTATGTGGAGAGTAATAAAAATTATATGCTTGTAGATCATGAAAAGAATGCATTATGTGATAGCTATATTGTTGAATTCATTCATGATGCTACTGAAAATTATTATGAGGGAGGAACATATGCTTGTAGGAATTTCAATAATATCAAGTTTCCTCTCTATGTGTTGAAAATCTTGAAGCTATGTTTGTTTTACCTTCCTATGCAAGTTGATTCTTGTTCCCATAAGTTGTTTGCTCACAAAATCCCTATGCATAGGAAGTGGGTTAGACTTAAATGTTCTAGACATATTCTTCATGATGCTCTCTTTATGTTTCAATTCTTATCTTTTATGTGAGCATCATTGAAATCATCATGCCTAGCTAGGGGCGTTAAACGTTAGCGCTTGTTGGGAGGCAACCCAATTTTTATCTTTATTCTTGCCTTTTGTTCCTGTTTAGTAATAAATAATTCATCTAGCCTCTCTTTAGATGTGGTTTTATGTTTTAATTAGTGTTTGTGCCAAGTAAAGCCTTTAGGACCTTCTTGGGTGATTGTTATTTGATCTTGCTGTAAAAAACAGAAAGTATGTGCTCACGAAAATAATTTTCATTTCTTACCAGAGAGCGATAAAATACCAATTCCTCGGGACTTCCTAATTTCTCAGGATTTCCTAATTTACTTTGCAGTAGATTAATAAAGAAATTGCCTAGGACTTCCTAATTTCTTGGGATTTTTGGAGTTACAGAAGTATTCGAATCCTACAGATTACTACAGACTGTTCTGTTTTTGACAGATTCTGTTTTCTATGTGTTGTTTGCTTATTTTGATGAATATATGAGTAGTATCGGAGGGTATGAACCATAGAGAAGTTGGAATACAGTAGATATTACACCAATATGAATTTAGAATGAGTTCCCAACAGTACCTAAGTGGTGATTTATTTTCTTATACTAACGGAGCTTACGAGTTTTCTGTTAAGTTTTGTGTTGTGAACTTTTCAAATTTTGGGTAAAGATTATATGGACTATGGAATAAGGAGTGGCAAGAGCCTAAGCTTGGGGATTCCCAAGGAACCCCAAGATAATATCCAAGGACACCAAAAAGCCTAAGCTTGGGGATGCCCCGGAAGGCATCCCCTCTTTCGTCTTCGTTCATCGGTAACTTTACTTGGAGCTATATTTTTATTCACCACATGATATGTGTTTTTCTTGGAGCGTCAATTTTTTTAGGATTTGCTTGCTGTTATTTATAACAATGTTTTACATCTTTTATTTCTATAAAAGTGGCATTGATAGCCTTTACTATGCATATTTTACAAGTCCACATGTTGCTGTTTGAAAACAGAAAGTTTACCATTGTTGCAAAAATTCCATAGAAAAGTGAGAATGTGATAAAATGTTGAAACCTTTTACATAATAAGATCTGATAAATTTACTAAAGTGGGAATTTTCTTTCATAATTTTTGGAGGTAGGGAAGTATGGATCTTGCTGCACTCTCTACAGACAGTCGTGTTTAGGCAGATTGCTGTTATGTTTGCATTGTTTGCATATGTTTGCTTCTTTAATGATTCTATTTGAGGATAGGACTATTAAATATGCAGAGGAATTTAGTATGAAATGTTGAATAATAATTTTAGTGATTTGCTACAGTAGAGTATGATATGGTTTTTGCATTGGTTTGTACTAACTTATCTCATGAGTCCTTGTTGAGTTTTGTGTGGATGAAACTTTTGAGATTTAGAGAGACCATGATATGAGAGGAATTAAGGAGACACAAAAGCTCAAGCTTGGGGATGCCCAAGGCATCTCAAGATAATATTTCAAGAAGTCTCAAGCATCTAAGCTTGGGGACGCCCGATTGGCATCCCACCTTTCTTCTTCAACAACTATCGGTTAGTTTCAGAAAGGGTTGAAAGTTGACGACGTGGCTTTGAATGGTGCATAATGAACGCACAAAAAGTCTGGGGTTGTAATAAGTTATTAAAATTTTGAATAGCCGGTGTAACGGATGAGTTATCGTCCGAAACCCTGATACTTCGAAAGAGAGTGTCCAGTTTGTACACGAAGTGCATCCAGTTTTTACCATAAACATCTATACTTTTTTGCACATTCCATGTGGGTGAAATGATGATACCATGCCAAGTTTCAACCTTTTCAGAGTTCATTTGTAGTGCTTTTCAATTTCAGGGTCATTTAGCTCAAAACAAATCAATAAATGCATCAAAAATATCAAATTATGTCAGAAAGGATTGAAAGTTGACGACATGGATTTGAATGATGCATAATGAACGACAAAAAGTCTGTGGTTGTAATAAGTTATTAAAATTTTGAATAGCCGGTGTAACAGATGAGTTTTCACCCGAAACCCTGATACTTCGAAAGAGAGTGTCCAGTTTGTACACGAAGTGCATCAAGTTTTTGCCGTAACCATCTCTACTTTTTTGCACATGCCATATGGGTGAAATGATGATACCATGACAAGTTTCAACCTTTTCAGAGTTCATTTGTAGTGCTTTTCAATTTCAGGGTCATTTAGCTCAAAACAAATTAGTAAATGCATCAAAAATATCAAATTATGTCAGAAAGGGTTGAAAGTTGACGACGTGGCTTTGAATGGTGCATAATGAACGCAAAAAAGTCCGGAGTTGTAATAAGTTATTAAAATTTTGAATAGCCGGTGTAACAGATTTGTTTTCATCCGAAACCCTGATACTTCGAAAGAGAGTGTCCAGTTTGTACACGAAGTGCATCCAGTTTTTGCCATAACCATCTCTACTTTTTTGCACCGATTCGTAAAGAAATATAAGAGCATTTATATTACTGAAATACTACCCTAAATGCTCTTATATTTCTTTATAGAGAAATACATCAAAAATACATTGATCATCATTGATCTTTTTGTGTATAATCTGAATTGACAATATGAGTCCTCACCGGTTTAGAAACCGGAGAAAACTCATATTTTGGCCACAAATTCTACACATAGAGTTCAATGAAGACCAAGTGGTTGTGATAGTTTGAGAAGTACACCCTCCGTCCCACAATGTAAGACGTTTTTGCAAGATATGTTAGCTTGTAAAAAAACGTCTTATATTATGGGACGGAGGGAGTAACATATTTAAGGTGGTAAAAACGCTGTTAGCAGAGCGAGGTGGGACTAAAAAAACCGCTGCAACTAAAAACCTCTAGTACCGGCTTGAGGTAAGAACCGGTACTAAAGTGCTGGTGGGGCCCCATCCAGACCACGACGTGTTACAGCCTCTTTAGTACCGGTTCGTGGCACGAACCGGTACTATAGGTTCGCCACGAACCAGTACTAATTTGCTCCGACCGCCTAGCCGTTCGAACCGGCGCTAATGGCAACATTAGTGTCGGGTTTGTTACAAACCGGAACTAATGTGCTTCGCATTAGGCCGTTTTTCTACTAGTGTCGGTGCCCATTCTTGCTTCCATGCATGTGTCGCCATTTTTTATCCACATCAGTAGCACACATCAACAGGTGTTTTAATGTCAAATCACATCGTCAAGCTAAGTTAGCGATCAAAATTAAAAATAGGCCTCTAGCTTTTCGTTGTCTCTCTTCAGATGCAGGATCTTGTATTGCGAGAAATGTCCTCGCCATGTCTAGTGTGAGACCTTTCTACTCTTTGTAAAATGTTCCTAATGGAATAAAATCTTTTGTTGTTCAATTTTTTACACATTGATACTATAAATTGAATTCCATGTAGCATCCACGGTCTCTACATTCTCTCTTGAATAGGACTTTCGCCCCGATTTATATATAAATCAACAACGGAATACATGCCAGAACGATACAAGGTGGAGAGGTAGCCCTCTTACAAAGCTGATTCAGAATAATCCGATCACGTACATCACAAGCAACCGTGCTGTTGGAAAAGAACACAAGAGGATATGGGGATAACACCATGCTACGCCCTAGTACGTCTAACCTCCATGACAACGCTACCAAGAGGGATACCGATGCAGCTCTCGTCACTGTCGAGTGCACAATGGACAAAGGTTTTCACTGGCAACCCGAACATAGAGGTGAGCACCATGACACCATCTTCAAGAAGAGAGCGAAGCCCACGGGCGTCACCATCGTCGGTGCCAGAGCGCAGAGCATTAGCCTGGTAACTCCCACATGCCACCACAAGGTCTTCGGGAGAAGCATGACGAGTCTAGATCACCAGATCAGAATCGGGGCACCGCAAGTGAGATTACAAGTCACAGAGTTTAATTACTACATAAACCCTATTTCGGGTTTCTAGCTACATGTGAGGTGTGCTCGGTATATATATATTTTAGTAAATTCCAGCTTTTACCTTGTTTTGACAATTTTGAACAGAACACCGCCTTTAGGATATTTTCATCCATTGTACACCATTTTAATGAAACTTATGTCAAATTTTAGCATGTTCTATCAAGTTTTTCCTATGTATCAGAGTACACGAGGGGGGTACCATGTAGGCGGGTAACTTCCGCGGCTGGTTCTCCACATGCTTTTTGTTTGGGAAAAAGCATAAAATAGTTGGCAGAAACCGGTAAATGTATCCAAGGGGCTATGTAGGGCGCAAGTGAGTTTCAGTAGTCTTTTCTGCCCACAATTAAAATGCTACCGCACTTTCTTTTTTGCAAGCGCAAGTCCGCAACAAATACAAGTCTTAAAAAGAACAGATACAAACCAGTGAATACTACAACACACAAAAAATAAACATAAAGCAGAAACCATAAAAGTACCTAAAACATCTTTTGCAAAAAAAGACCATGCATATATATTATATAGGTTCATAAAAAGTACAAGGCATCCCAAACATAATGCAAATTACATCAAGAATCCCGCACCACCGAACTACCACTACCGCTAGAATGAGCCGTTGACGCGTTGTTGTTATCGCTACCCTATTGGTGTTTTTTTGACATTATCGATGACATCCCAGAAGTCTTCTTGAATCCCTATGGATCAACACCCCAGGAGCTGCAATCATCGCCAATAAACCCTTGAATCAGTTTGAAGCGTTGGAATTTGAAATGTTCTTCATCATGTCTTGATAATTCAGTATAATTCAATTGCCATGCGCCGCGGTTCCCTTAAACTTGTCTGGTGATCGCTGGCATCGCTAACCAGCCATCCCGTACATACAAGCCATGCATAATTTGACGAGGTGTACGTACAAACTATGTCTCGGTTAGAGCATGTACAACTGGGCGCCTCAAACCCTCCTTAAACGTCCGGGCGGACGGTCCGGTCACTGACCGGTCATGAAATGCGAATCAGGCGGGCACCTTAAACGAGCCTCAAATGCCCAGACTGACCGACACCCTTCATATCCAGCCCAAATATTGGGCGGATATGGGGCGCCCGAGCGCTTCCGCCACGAAGGACCAGACAACACTACCCCACTTCTTCAAATTGCACCAAATCCACCCCCTCGATCTACCAGATCCATTTGCTCTCTCCTCTCATCTTCCTCTTCCGCGACGCCCGTCTCGCATCTCCGCCGCTGCGAGCGTTTCGCAACCATTCCGAGCCTGTGCCGCTAGCACCGGCACAACAGTCCGATCTCCCCTCCTCGCCACAGGGGACATCATCACTGGCCCGGACGCCACTGCGCTACGTCTGACAACTCCCGAGCTCCCCCTTGCACTCTATGTGTTCGACACATTGTTTGACCTAGTTTTTTGTGATTTTTTTAGGGAAAACGGTGAATTCATATGCTTCATCGGACGAGGAGTATGGACCGACGAAGCTTGATCAAATGATTTGAGATAAGTTCTTTGGTTCTTCGGATTCATATGAAGAAATGGACATGATCGTGCTCATGAGCATGCAAAAGGAAATGGACCGGCAAGTGGAGCACATTCTTAACTTCAATTACTCAATCAAAGGGAGAATGGTGATCAATCGGGATAGGGTGGCCGGAGCACGGCTACTGCAGAAGGACTACTTTGCTCTGAACCCAATTTCCCTGGATGATCTATGGTTTCGTCCCTATTTTCCCGTGCAGAAACCATTGTTTTTGCGCATTGTAGAGGGTGTTTGTGAAGACCATATTCGAACCACGGGGCAGGAAACAAAGCCACTTTGCAATAATGTAGGAAGCATCTAGGAAGGACGTGGAGAGGACATTCAGAGTGCTTAAAGCTCGTAAGGGAATTGTTCGTGGGGCTGCAATGAGGTGGGAATCAGAAACTTTGTGGTAGCTCATGACATGTTGTGTTATATTGCACAATATGGTTATCGAGGATGAGGGTGATGGTGTTGCCCAAACAAATGATTTTGGAGCGCCTGGAGAACAGGTTCAAATCCCAGAAGATCAAGATGCAGCTCAACTTATGAACTTTCTACATATGCATCAGAATCTTTAAGATCGCCATGTGCATGCGCAGCTACTCAATATCTTGTGGAGCATATGTGGACACATAATGGAAACCAAAGAGCTGATGTTTGAGTAGCACACTTAAAATAAATTTTATGTAAATACCATGTATTTTCGGTACCAACATTTGTTATTTACGTGCGACATTGGCATGTATGATCGACGTGCATATATTTGCATGAATTTGAGAGTCTAGATTTGAGATATATGAATGCCGGGCACGAGATATGAGGGCCTAACCGGATGCGTCTTGGGCGTTTCCGGGTGAGTCGACGGAACATATAGAGGGCGGATTTGCCAAGTCCGGTTGTAGATGCTCTTTGGCCAACTCTAATGCATGGCCCCAAACGAACATCTGTTTTCTCTAGATTCGTCCATTTGAGCAGGACGATGGGGAGGCTTTCGGTCATTTTCCTGGATGTGCTGGCCATGCGCCAAACGTGCAGACGCATCTCATCCAGCCTCCTAGAATATTTTGCAAATGAAATTTTGTCACACGTAGTTCATGCCAACGGCCGTAGTTCACGCCGGCAACACAGACAGCGACCGATATACATATGCCAGCCTACAGAAAGATCAACCCCGCAAGTCTCTCACCAAAAACAAAGCCACCGGCCAGCGCCCTTGCCGGCCTTCAAAATGAACCCCAAGTTTTCTCGCCGGCAAAAGCCCAACGGACGGTACATTTGCCATCCTTCAAAAAGAACGACCATACACCACCGCCGAGCTCACCCTAGTTCATGTTGTGTCGGATCTCCTTTTGTCGACTCTCGAACCAACTTCGTCTCTTCGGGGACATGTTGCTCAAGTCCACGCTCATGATTACTAGCGCCACCTCTTTTGCTTTGGTGTCGGCATTGGTGGCCTCGATTGCGGGCTTCTTCGTTTGGATGGCCGCCTCAATGTCGAGCTTCCTCATCTTGGAGGCCTCCTCCATCCCGAGCTTCCTCTTCATGGTGGCATCCCTCATGTCAAGCTTCTTCGTTTGGAGCTCCAAGTATATCTTCATTTGCTCCTCCTTTCCTTGATGCTTCCTCTCGTCCCTCACTTCCTTCGTAGTCATCATGCCTTGCAAAGTTGATTGCAACGCGAAAGATGCTGCATCATGCTTCTCATCAATCTTCGAGTTGGCCTTGCCCTCGGCCTCTTCACATCTCCATC
Source organism: Triticum dicoccoides (assembly GCF_002162155.2). Classification (NCBI taxonomy): domain Eukaryota; kingdom Viridiplantae; phylum Streptophyta; class Magnoliopsida; order Poales; family Poaceae; genus Triticum; species Triticum dicoccoides. Next base: position 690,404,751 of record NC_041392.1, on the reverse strand, counting down.
AGCATCCACGGCCACCTTCCCTTCTTTCTTCTTTAGAGCAGCATATTGATCTTTCAACTTGGAACGATCTTTGATGAGCGACAACCATGTGTGAGAGTTAATGGCTTGTTCTTATGCCGGGCCTTAGAGGCTTCCAGAGATTGGAATTCCTACACAATCAAAGCGAAAGCCACAAATGTAATAGCAAGGACATACGATACGACAAACATAAACATGTTGTAGCGATAAAAGAGGAGAGATCACACCTAGTCGCCCATGCCTACTCACGGGGCGTGTTTCAACACTCTCAAGCGCGGCACAATACTTGTCACATTCTTGTTGAATAAACCCCCATCTCTTTTGGATTGAGTTGATGCCACGGTGCTCGGAAACTTGCAGTGCGCAAACTTCCTCCGTGCATGAAAGGTTTTATGAACTCCCGTACAAAAACCGGATCCTTTTTGCTCGGCAGTGATCTTGGGATCTTGCCCTATCTTTTGTGGCCTTCTCTTTGATCGTGGACAATTCATGGTCGAGCCGCGCGAGCTCCGCCGCCGTGAGCTCCGACCGCGGCTTCTTCGGGGCCTTAGGCCCCTTCTTCTTCGCTGCAGGGCGCGTGGTGGCAGTCGGGTCGCCAGCCATGGAGGGAAGGGTGGGGGAGGTGTTTTGGAAAAGGGAGTGAAAGTGGGCACACTATGTCTCCGATGGGCGGGCCAGGGGTGGACAAGGGCGCGCGTCATGACCGTCTGCGCGTTATCTGTTTCGACGCAAACACGGTCCAAATTTAGACCGAAAATGGATCCACAGCGGATGAAAAACCCATTTGCTCGCATGCGTTGGACCATGTTTTGTGTCCGTTTACCCCCAAGCAAACACAGCCGGACCATTACCCCCAAACGAACACAGCCGGACCATTTGGAGTCATGCGTTGTTGTTGGCCTTATAACTACGTACTGGCTAAGCATGGGAATCGTACGTGGAGGGCCATGCATGGGGCCAGCCGCTACTATTGATCTGAAAGAAGAAATTGATTAACGTCTGCAAGTCCAAACAGGTCGGTAGGTAGGTAGTACGTAGTGTCGTACATTTCTTTTCACGTACCACTTGCATGGTAGGTGGTACACGGTACATTCCAGCATGACAGCACACGTACAGTCAAATGTGCACGGTTCTGATGGTCAGATAATTTCAGAACTTCAGATGCAGTATGATAAGTTCAGCCACTTCAAGGGATCCATCGACACATAGTCGCAGCAAATTAATTAACCAAGGTAGATCGGACAGTCCGTCATACTGTGTACGTACCGTCGAATTACGCGAGAAAAATCACGTCTGCATCATGCATGCCAATCAGTATTACGTACTTCCTCGGCTCCAAATTACCTGCATCTATATCTAAACAAATCTAACACAAATGAAAAAGGTAGCACATACGTACTGTCCATATATAAGCTTGTGTTCAGCCATTGTTTGGCTGTGGTTCTCGGACCTTGTTACAACTCTTTCTTATTTAATAAAATGGCAAATCTTTTGCCTTGTTTCAAAAAGAAAAATATATGAGCTTCTGTGGCAGCGAAAGAGTACTATATCAGCGAGGTGGAGAAATCGTATGGATTCTTGCCAAACTAATCTTCTCCTGGAAACAAGACGAAATGCTGAAGCTTGCATATGTACTTCGGTAAGGTAAGACAGGTGATATCTCTGTCTCCACCAGATCAGAGAGCATATCAGATATCACCTGTAAAATATCAGGGACCGTAAAAAAAAGGAAGATGATAAAGCGGACGGCTAGCTAGCAGTATTAAAATAGTACTCTGCGTAGATAAACAATGTTGTGGCCAGGGTACAATCACTATAGAGATAATTTATCTGAAGTCATCTTTACTCAAAGCGTCCAGTGACACCCACGTCGCCTTGCCTCGCACCTAAAATCTACTACTCCAACACCGTAACAGCGTCCTACGTGCAGTGGCACAGGATGGCTAGGATTTTTAAAAAAGAAACGAAGCTGATCAGGACCACCAACCATGCATGTATCTCTACGTTTACGTGTTCCCGCCATAAATAAGCTCCATCGACATGATCCAGATCCGTACTAAAGTCCAAGTGGTAGTTGTACACAAATGCTTAGTAATAGTAGCGTACGATATGATGTAGGCCTGCCACCTGTCTGTATGCTTCTGTTTCTTTACATTTTTTCGTGGGCTCCACGTAGTTAACAAATCTCGGTGTTGTGCTTGTGTGATTGCTTGGTTCTTGAATGATCGACGGAGTGCCTCGGTTGGTGGCATCATGACGAGTCCGTATCATGCGCTAGGTTGTTAGGAGGAAAGTTGATTTAGAGAAAAGCGATGAAGACCGGCGGCTGTGGAGGCACCGCGACGTGCGACAGCGATCGGAGATCATCGCGCGTAAAGCAATGTGTAGGAAGAGGCGTGTTCGTGAAGGTCCCCATGATGGCAGATCGTATCGAAATCGATCTGGCGAGTCCGTATGCGGGCGTGGCCGCTGGAGCGGAAGCGGCCTCATGTGCAGGCTGAGGCGGACACAGGCGGGTCTGCAGAAGGGTACGCGCGTGAAGGCAGTCCAAGGGACTACAGGAAGTGTACGCGGGGTTTGTTTTGGACCAAAAGGGGGACCGAGTCTCCAATGACACGGAGTTAGGCAGGCAAATCAATCGGGGAAATAAATCCATCAAGGGATATGCATCCGTTGGAATTAGCAGGCGGCGTTCACAAGGCAATTGCTAGCATCAGGAAGTTGAGCTGAGATGAGAGTTACCACGTGAAGGCCAAAGATTTTAATTTTCTTGGTTTTGCTATAGTAGCATGCAGAGGTTCTGTCCGTGTGCTTGGGGCATTGCGTGGAAAGCTCATATAATGTTTCGGAGGGTCAGTCGTACAAAGAACCATGGCGCCAACGAGTACCAGGGTTAAGGTGAAGAAGTTTACGAAACTGAAAACCTTGGGTTATGGTAGACAAGGATGAAAAATTTGTTGACACAACAGGGATGCTTGAGGGCATTGCAGGAAGTCATGTCAGCTAAAATGGAATTATGTGTGATCGATGGAAATTCACGGAAGATGATTTGGGAGCCTCGAGCGTGTCATACAGTCGAACGAGTTCGGCTCGGTCAGACTAGATAGTCTGACGGATCGACGCAAGTCGGTTGGTACAGAAGATGGTGATGTGATCGGCGACGACGACATACGAGCGTGATGCTGATGGTGACCGACTTCTGGCCGTGGAAACACGTGGTGCACATGCCCGAGGCTTGTGCGGCTTCGACAAAACTATGTCGCGGGAATGATTCAAGGTGGTGTATACACGGAGCTTGAAGTCGATGAGGCGCAGGGGCAGACTGATCATCTACCATGGAGTCATGTTGAAGGTGGAGCTGGAGTCTGACGGAAGACTTCACTCGATGCTGATTGAGGGGCTACGGTGTAAGACGTCAGAGAGTCGAAGCCTATTTCGGCGGGAAAAGTGAGTGACACGCAGTTCGGACTGGAGCCCAGTGGTCTGATGGAAACATGAAACTCGTAATCGGCCGGTGATGATCGGTGGTACTCTGCAGTGGGGGTTGAGTGGTGCGGATTCGCGGCCCTTGAGACTTGACCTGGACAGCGGAGGCTCGACGCAATAATGGCGGCGAGGCGTGCGGTATGCACAGGGCATGGAGACGGGCCAAGGCTCTGGTGGTCATACATGTGGTGAGACAACTGCGAATTTGACTCGGGATGACTACAAGCAATGGTGAAATTCCTTCAAGTTTCAGATAGGCGGTCAAGGAAGAGCGGTGATGTTGAGTTCATGTAACTCTTATGTGTGACACCCAATATGTGAGTTGTTCACTTTCACGCAGGTCATTGATTGGTGTGTGATGGCGTTGGACTGATTCTCTAAAAGTTGGGAGCACAAACTAGAGTAAGGGGAACTTAGTTTCGCTCGAGCATTGACTCCGGTCAAGAAAAAGAGGGACTACAAGTTGCAGGTGGAGTCACATGGAGTCTTTGGAGTAGCAGCGGTTCTCATGGGATAAACTCAAGTCCAATGTACATGGAAGTTTGACGCATTGACGAATTCAAGCTGGTGGAGAATATTCGTCAAGGTGAAATTTGTTAGAGTTGTGTCGAATATCGTGTACAAGGTAGGTTACAGTTGGACTTATAGTTGTATTGTGTTTAGATAGGATATGGACTCGTGTCCAAGTAGGACACTTGTATTCTAGGCCTCTCTTATAAAGCGAGGTAGACACACGATGTAATCTATGCCAACATAATAGCACGGAAATGCAGGGGAAGCCGGCGGCATGTGCCAGTGTCCAGGGCGATCGGGTACAGTATTGTGACGGTGTCACGGGAAGGAGTATCCGTAGTCAGACCCCGGAGATGTAGCCATATCGATGAACATCATTAACAAATTTCCGTGTCATGCTTGTGTGATTTTCTTTAACAGTAGGCGTCAAGCAGCTACGGATAGCAGAAAAGTCCAAGGCATCGGATACCTTCTTCTTCCCGATCGATATTGGTCCATATAAATTCAGAGCCCGACTCCTGCTCTGCTGCTTCCATATGTTTGTTCCATCTCGCCTTTGGATCATTGCAAGCACTAATGCACGATACTCAAGGATGATTGCTGCACCCTGAAGCAGCCCCATTTAACTATATCGCCTGATATGCTATGTCTCTGTTTTTTTGTTTCTTCTTTTGAGAATTCAATAGGCAGCTTAGATCTAGAACATGGGGAGCATCATTAGCCTCAAGCTTTGTTTATGTTGAGAAATAAAAACATGTGATTAATTGTATGAGAGGGATGCCTCCCAGGAGGTGTCTGTTGAATAAGAGGTGTCTCGTCAACACCCCTCCACCATGTATATAAGTGGGTCTCCCGCAGTGCAATGAAACTAGTGGATCATTTGGATTCTTCATGTGTCTCTTTTACTTACACTCTACAACATGTTATCAGCACCGTTGCTCTCCCTTAGAGCATCTAGGCCAATACGGCGAGAAAAGCAGGAGCAATGCCTCGGCATGCTCGTCCATGCCCTGCAAGGAAAATCAATTGGCATGCACGTGCAAGCACTCCGCGATGGTGGCAATGGATTTGTTTCCGGCGGCCGGAAACAGTGACGTGCGCTCCACTGCGGCACGGATTGCTGCAGAATCGACTGCCTAAATTGCTAAAGGCGACGGTTCTATCAGCCTTTGTGGCGACGCCCCCTCGGCCAAAATAACTGGAGCATGGCCGAAGTCCTCACAGAGATGCGTAATCAAATCCATCAAATGGATCGATGGTCATCGGCCTGCATATGCACTCACTAAATTAATGCGCTGATTGATCGATTATGAGCATGTACTAGTTTTGAATGGACGAACTAACCATTGTGTATGCTCGCCTTTTGTTGCTGATGATCGGGACGACGATCCATCGCGGTGGGAGCGCTGCCCCTGACAAGCGGCCTCAGCGTGCAGGCGTCCAGCGACGAGCGATCTCGGCTACGCGTGTGCCTTAACGCGGCGCATTCATCCGTTCAAGAAATTAATCAGGAAAATTTGATTGTCTTCTTCTGATTAAATCAACAGTCTAATGATTGATTGTGTTTTCATGTATGCCCATGCATGCGAGGGCGACTTCACTGAATGGATAAATCGTACTACAAGCAAGATTGAAGGCGGTGATTACGGAGGGGCTGTCGAGGCGAAAAGAGGGCGACGCCCGACGTACCGAGAAACCGGCCTGCCGGCGGACTGCTCCGGCGACCGGAGAAAGGAGTGCGGAGGTGGCGAGGGCGAGAAAGTCTTGGGAGAGAGCGTGGTATCGCTGAGGTTGCGGGAGGCATGGTTACGGGAAAGGAAGTTGGAGAAACAGATCGCCATGGATGGGGAGAAGATCGACGAGACCAAATCTGGGATCGGTAGGAGATCACGGTTCATTGATGGGGCCGGTTGGGAAAGAATCAGAGAGAGGATACATGCTACGAGGAGAGATCTCGATCATGGATTAAGTAGGAAAGTTTCTAGGGTTGCGGCCCTGGGATCATCCTGCAAAAAGGATACAGATCCACCTGATAAGTTCAATAAGCCAACAGATCAAGAACATGGGAAAGCGATCAAACTGAGGGAAAGAGATCATCCATATGGGCAAGAGAATCGCGGGATTCAGATTGGGTGTTGTCCTGTATAAAGATCGGAGATGTGCAGGAAGAAAATCCACAACCTGCGCTCCTCTCCCTCTTGCATCTGCGTGCTCCTTCCTCGTGCGCGCAACCTCCTGGGATGGCGAACAAGGAATCGCGGAAGGACAAGGCCCCCATGGAGGCCGAGGCTGCCTCTGGCCATGCCGGTGGCCGGTCCATGACGGGGGCGATGCTCTGTGGTGACTCCTCCCGTGGTCAGGGGGACAGAGCATCCATGAGAAGGCTTGGAGCAGGCAGCGACATTGTTGCGCCAAGGTTCCCGACTCGCTACGACCCCCTGGTGAGGGGGTGGTGGAGCTGGATCTGTCAAAGGAGCGAGCAGCAATGAAGTTCCGGTGGGTTGCTGTAGGGCTCTTCTTCTCGCCCCTGCCCTACCATAACGAAGAGCTCTTTGGTGAGCTTAAGGGTAAGTGGGGCCTTCATGGAGGCATGGACTACAAGCCCCTGAAGAACAACCGCTTCCTCATCGAGTTCGAGCGGGAAGGTGATCGCCGTTTCATCCTCAACAACGGCCCGTGGACGCACCAGGGGGATGCATTCCTCATGGTGACTGTGGACGGCGGCGCCCCACCAGGCGAAGTGGAGGTTGCACACATGCCCATCTGGGTGCGTGTCCACGACGTGCCCCCCATCATGCTGGATGAAGGCGTTGCATGGAAGCTCGGAGCAGAACTGGGTGAGGTGTTGGAGGTAGACACAGATAGTAGGGGCAAGATATGGGGGGATTTCATAAGGATCCGAGTTAACCACGATGTATTAGGTCTCGTGACACTCCTAGTGGTAAGGTTTTCTCCTTAGAGGTTAAATATGAGAGAGTGCCACGTTTCTGTGGGTTTTGTGGTTTCCTTGGGCATGGCCAATGCGACTGTAAGTTGCCGGAGGACCTCCATGAGATGAGGTTCACGGCAACGATGCGTGCCTCCCCATATAAGAAGAGCAATAGTAGAGGAGGATATGTGGCTCCTGTTGCAAATAGCGCACGCCGCTTCCTTAGCTTTGGAAAAGAGGTGCAGAAAGAGAAGAGCTCATACCAGGAGAGGGCAGGCCGAGGAAAGATCCCGGAAGATATTCTGCTGAATCCACAGGTGCAAGCTGCCATTGCTGCAGTGAGTGCGCTCAGGGTCTCTGTCGAGACTGCCCCCATCAGTTCATCTACACCAACCCTGACTAAGGGGGCAGCCAAGGACCAGGGCTAGGACAGGGAGAGGGATGCAGCCAGGCCTACCACCGGAGGCGGGGACACCCAGATGGCTGTGTACAAGCACCCCCATGCCTTAGAGTCCGGTACGAAGAAGGGCCAACCTGAAGAGGCGAAGGAAACAATGAACGTATCTCAAATCTAGGAAGGCGAAAACGCCTCCATGAGCAGGATTAAGCTCGGGACGGCGCAGGCACCAGGTAATCAGGAACTGGGAGTGGACAAGGCTGCGATGCATGGGAGCGGAGGGACTGAAGATACAGTTGGTGATGGCGAGAAGACCGACGAGCCGCAGTTTCCTCCTGGGTTTGGGCCGTTCCCTCGCTTCACTCCCTAGGAGGCGGTCTAGACGGTGGAAGGCCTGTTTAACCGGAGGGTTATCAATGTCAGCAGGCCAAAGAAGAAGGCTTCACAGATGAGCTCAATCCTGGGCAAGAGGGAGGACCGGGGCGAGCAGGCCTGCGACGCCCCAACTGTTGCCGTATCTAAAGAGGGACCAGACAAGTTCAGAAAGGTGGCTGGGTCAGGTATGGTGCATGAGGAAATAGTGGACAGCAAGGAAGCAGTCGGGTCAGGGGCTCCCGACGACCTGGTGGGTGCAAACGACGGCGCCCACCAGGAGCCATGACGATCATGAGCTGGAACTGTCGAGGCCTCGGGCAACCTCGAACAGTTCAAGAACTGGTGTATCTTGTACACACACAGAAGCCCAAGCTCGTCTTCCTCACCAAAACTCGGCAAAATAACAAGTATGTCTCAAAGCTCAAATGGAGGCTGGGCCTCCGCCATTGTATCACGCAACCCGGTATCGGTAAGGGTGCTGGCATTGCTCTTTTCTATGATGAAAGTGTGGAAATAAAGAATATTGCCATGGGGACGAGGTATATTGATGTGTTGATCCGTTTAAACCCTCATGGCCCTCAATGGAGGGGCACTTTCATTTATGGGGAGCCGAAAGCGCATGAGCGGCATCACATGTGGGCACTGCTGAGTAGAATCAAAGACACAAGCAATCTACCATGGCTCATGACGGGGGATTTCAATGAAACTATGTGGCAGTCAGAGCACTACTCGGTCGCTAAAAGATCAGAAAGGTATATGAGAAACTTCAGTGAGATCTTGTCGGAATGCAACTTGTTTGACGTAGGCTTTAAGGGGCCGGGATGGACCTATAACAGTAAACAACAAGGTAACAACAATGTGCGGGCTAGGCTAGACAGATTCGTGGCCTCCCCGTCGTGGTCTGACCTCTTCATGAATGCTTCCGTGGAGCATATTTGCTCATCGCGATCTGATCATCTCCCTATCCTTCTAAGGATGGGCGCCAGGAAGGAATGGAAACCGGTCGAGCAACCTAAACAGAGCATTTTCAGATATGAACAAATGTGGGAAAGGGTTGAATCTCTCCAGCCAACAATTTCTGCGTCTTGGAGCAGGTCTGGTCCGGTGGGAAGCTTACGTATGGTTAAGGAAAAGCTCCAGAACATGCAGAAGGACCTTTTTGTCTGGGCTAAAAAGGACTTTGGATCCATTACTCGGAAATCAGCGGAGATAAGGAAAAAACTGAGCAGAATTTGGGGCTCCACACTGACGGCTACACTTGAAGTAGAAGCCACAAAATTGGCGAAGGAACTTGATGAGCTACTGCTTAGAGAGGAGATCATGTGGAGACAAAGATCGAGAGCGACCTACCTGCGTGAAGATGATAGAAATACAAAGTGGTTCCATAGGAAAGCTACATGGCGCCAAAAGAAAAACTCCATCTTAAAGCTGTGGGATGACAATGGCAATTGGGTTGAGGACACCAGCGGACTGCATGCGATAGCCAACACATATTTCAGCGACATGTATACAAGTGAGGTTAATACTGACCCTATGGACATTCTGGAGCTAGTTTCAACTAGAGTCAATGGGGATATGAACAGCGAGCTTATAAAGTCATTCTCGGACAAGGAAATCGGTGATGCTCTTTTCCAAATAGGTCCCCTAAAAGCACCTAGGCCGGACGGCTTCCCGGCCCGTTTCTTTCAGCGTAATTGGGGTGATCTTAAGGAAGATGTGATTAGGAGTGTGCGGGGCTTCTTTGTGGACGGAATCATGCCTGAAGGAATTAATGACACGGTGATCGTGCTCATCCCAAAAGAAAAAGACCCCTAGTCGATCAAGGACTACTGCCCGATCAGTTTATGCAATGTTATCTACAAGGTAATTTCCAAGTGCCTTGTAAATCGACTGCGGCCTATTCTAGATGGGATCATTTTGGAAACCCAAAATGCCTTCATTCCGGGTAGAATGATTACTGATAATGCTATCATTGCTTTCGAATGTTTCCATAAGATTCAACACTGTAAAAAGGAAAAGGACAACTACTGTGCCTACAAGTTGGATTTGGCCAGGGCTTACGACTGGGTTGATTAGGGTTTCCTAAAGGGGATGCTTCTGAAAGTTGGCTTTTGTAATACCTGGACCCAATGGGTGATGCAATATGTAAAGTCGGTGAGGTTCTCGGTTAAGTGTAATGGAGAGCTTTTGGAGCCGTTTGTTCCCTCCCGTGGCCTGCGTCAAGGAGATCCGTTAAGCCCGTACCTCTTCCTCTTTGTTGCGGATGGCTTGGTGCTCTTGTTGAAGAAGGAGCTGACGGAAAACAACCTCAATCCTATAAAGATCGCTAGAAATAGCCCAGGTATATCAAATCTCCTCTTTGCAGACGACAACCTGATTTTCTTCAAAGCGGTACCAGAACAAGCTACTACGATCAAGAAAGTGCTAGATACGTTTCAGAAGTGCACCGGTCAGCTTCTTAGTTCAAACAAGTGCTCTCTCCTCTTCAGCGAGAGCTGCCCGCCTGAAAATAGAGATGCAATCAAGAACATTTTGGGTGTGGTATCGGCCTCTTTTGAGAGCAAGTACCTTGGCCTGCCAACCCCTGAAGGAAGGATGAAGGAGGATCAATTCCAACCAATAATGGATATATTCGCCAAGAGGTGCAGCGATTGGTCGGAGAAATTCATGTCATATGCAGCTAAGGAAGTGCATGTGAAATCAGTCGTGCAGGCCATCCCCACTTTCATCATGAGTGTCTTTATGCTCTCAAAAGGCTTTTGCGATAAGTATGAGAAAATGATCCGGGATTTCTGGTGGGGGGACACTGAGGGGCATCGGAAGGTTCATTGGATGTCTTGGGACCGGATGACAAAGCCAAAGAGAGCCGGGGGGATTGGTTTCAGAGATATGCATTTGTTTAACCAAGCCCTCTTGGCCAAACAAGTTTGGAGGCTCTTGCAAAATCCGGATAGCCTTTGTGCGAGAGTAATGAAATCCAAGTACTACTCGAATGGGAGTTTGTTAGATACTGCTTTTGCTAGTGATGCCTCTCCGGTTTGGAGAGCTATAGAATTCGGCTTGGAACTTCTAAAAAAGGGCCTAATTTGGCGGGTGGGAGATGGCAGAAGTATACAAATCCAAAGAGATCAATGGATCCCGAGAAAATAAGGCCTCATGACGGCTACTTTCGTGAGAAGATCCCGGCTTAGATGGGTCAACCAACTCATGGAACCAGATGGAAAGACATGGAATGAAACCCTCATCAAGCAAATCTTCCATTCTTTTGATGCTGATGAGATTTGCAAGCTGAAGATTCCAGTATCGAATGTGGGAGACTGTGTCGCTTGGCACTATGAGAAGAACGGAGTATTCTTAGTTAAGAGTGCCTACAAATTGGCCGCGGCTAACCAGGATCTATCAGTGCAAAGCCCCTCGAGCTCTACCAGGGACCCAAATGATAGGAGCATTTGGGATCTTATTTGGAAGGCTAAAGTGCCCGGGAGGGTCAAGATCTTTGCTTGGAGGGTGGCTACAAATACCCTAGCTACTAAGAGAAACAAGTGGAAGAGAACTTTGGAAGTGGATGCGACTTGCAGTATATGTGGAAATGGTGAAGAGGACGAACACCATGTAGTAATAACATGTACCAAAAGTCGAGCCCTACGTGCAGAAATGAGAAAACTTTGGGCTTTACCGGCTGAGAGCAAACTAAGATATACGGGAGCTGATTGGTTACAAGTTGCACTTGATGCGGAAAACGAGGAGGTTCGAGCCAATCTGCTGCTGCTCATTTGGCGCTATTGGCATCATAGGGAGGATTTCATGCGAAATAATGGGGAGGAATCCATCTGGGGATCGGTGCTGTTTCTGCAGAAGTACGTGGAAGATCTTCGCACGGCTACCGGTGTTAATGATGGGCTGCTGGGGAAGACACACGTTGGAGGAGGGGGACAGCACCGCTCGGCAGGCTGAAATCCCTAGGAGGACAAGTGGATAGCTCCTGGACAGGGAGTGGCGAAAATCAACACTGACGCAGCCTTCCATACTGCTACGGGAGTGAGTGCAGCTGGTGTGGTCGCCAGGCACCACAGAGGGCTCGTCTACCTATCGGCATGCATAAACCTGCCGGTCTGGAGTAGCGTTGAGGAACCGGAGGCGCGAGCAGCTCTGGAGGGGCTCCGGACAATGGCAAAATATTTCAATGGCGAGGTGGTTCTTGAGGTAGACAACCAAAACATCATAGCTGCCCTGCCCCCCAAGCAGACCCCAAGATTAGCCTGTTATGGTGTGATCATGGATATTAGGAGTGCGATGTCAGATTTCAAAGGATGCAAAGTTCAATATGTGAGCCGGAAAAAGAACGATTTGGCGCATGGCTTGGCGGCGCTAACCAGGAGCACAGGTGACCAACTGGTGATCGCAGACGTTCCACCGAGCCTACGAGCACTGATGTTGGCTGACTATAGTGTTCCTCCTGAGTAGTCTGATCTACTTTGTTCTAAAAAAAAGAGAAAAGTCGATTGATAACTGGATCGCAATGGTGGTGCCCTCTGTCCACAGGTAAGCGGAGAGGCAGAAGCGTGCTCATTTTGCCATCTCCGACACCGCACGTCGCTCCATGAGAGGTGCTCCTCGGCAGCGACTGTTTCTCTCAGTACAGCCGCCAATGGATGCGCCTCCCAATGTGGCCGGTAACCTCGGCCTCAACGCTTGGCTCCCCGCGCACTGCCGCTGGTGATGGTGGCAGCCAACGGCCTGCGCAGCGCTACCCGGCCCCCGGTGCAGTGGTGCGGCCAAGAATGGCGGCTCAAGGAGAGGCACAGCCGGCGGCGACTCCCGGCGGCGATTGGTAACCGCACGAGGAAAAGAGAAGCCTATCTCCTTGGGACTATTTTACAAATTAGCCCTTGAATTATTCTCTTATAAGTCCCTGCAGTTTCTGTTTAAGCCCTTAGGCTTATAAGACCGTGATGTTTAGCCCTCAGCCTTATTGAAAATTGCAAACGAGTCATCCGACTCGTTGGACTTAGCGGTTTAGCCTCCAGGCTTACTGTTATCAGCACTTTAACCATATGATTATTGTTATTTGCAATTTATGCTTTTTGGACTTCAGAGCAAATACACATGATAGACCATCAGGTCTTGCTGAATTGCATAATATTTGATTATGCATTATTTTACATCATGTAAAATGACTGTTTGAGGCTCCAGGTCCTCATATATGTTGCACAAGTATGTTTATACTTCTGCATATTATTTGTATTACATGAGTAATACAGTTGCAAAGCAATATGTTGATTCCATTATTCACATAGAATATGGAATTTGCTTGCAAGTTTGGAAACATGAGGTAATGAAGTGTATGACACTGTCTAACTATGTCAAATTTACATTTGTCACAAGGAATCGACAAATGGTATCTACTGCATAACTGCAGATTATTCACCGTTATAGTGAGGTCTATATTATGTCATTCCGACATAATGACTACCTTCAATTTTACACACAATTTATGGATTGCATTATGGAACAAATTAATTCCATTCAAAACTGTGAGGTCTACATCACCATGTGATGTTTACCTTCAATGTGATTTTAATTAACACAAGGTTGTGAGATGCTCCATAAGAGTGAGATCTACACTACTTAGTGATTATATCCATGTGTTTAGAGTAAAAGCGAAGGCACAAAACTTATGACATAGCCATTATGAGGCCTACACTGTTGGTGCCTACCTTCATGATATTTTCCCAAATACTTGTCAATTTCATAGCATTTGTTATTGGTTGTGACTATAGTGTCACATACTCCATCAGGAGATGAATCCAAGGCATTGGTTACTATGCTGTATATTATGCTATGAAGAGAATTATGCAAAACACTTGCATATTTTGGTGATTACCTTCCATGCATACACAACTTGTAGGACGCCATCATAGCTATGAATTAAGTTTCATGCACAGCTGAGAGGTTCACACCATTTTATGGTGATTACCTTCATGTGTTATAAATAAACATAAGGTTGTGGAGGCTATGATCAATGGGAATTGTCCATAAGAGTGAGGCACCACTAGGTGGTCGACTACCTCTATGTGTTTTTAAGAAATTAAAGGTTTGTCCCTTTTGGGGTGACTAACTTTACTTGGAAGATCCGCACCACACCACACTGTGGTGTACTTCAGGAAGGCTTGCCCTATGGGTCACTCAGAATCACCATCACCATAATTATGCTTAGCCATGGCATTTTCATCCTACTTAATTTACTGAAGGTAAATTAATGCATGAGAATTTCATGCAATATATGGCTGACCTTTTTAGAAAGGCGATGCGATGAGATGACATTTGGTGGGAGTAACTGTTTCAGGTGGGTCATGGACATTAAAGATTTTGTCGACCTCGAGCCTTGTTTCCATAGAAACTCCACCTGCAGAAAATGTCATGGCTATTTATAAATAGCTAAGAATATGCATATTTGCATTTATGTACCATCGCAATGGCTCGGTTCTCAAACTGAGTATGTAATGGATGATGAATATCCATTTTCCCTTAGAGCCTTCATTGAGGCGAGATATATTGTTATAAGCATCACATGAATGATTATTCATTCGTTGTCAGGACTTCAAGTCCGTTGAGCCTTATAATTATGTTGTCTTAAATCAACACTATGTTGAGATTATGTGATAAGGCGGCTTCAGATGTATGTCTGACTTTAATTCCTTATTTCACTTTACGTTCTCCTAGGATGGTAAATAGAATATCATCTTTATTTCATGTTGCAATGCCTGAAATTCATGCTAGTGCTATTAGTACTAAGCAATAGTGGTTAGAGAACCACGAGGAGTTGAACGTAAAGTGAAGGAAAAATGACAAGGAAAAATGGAGTGTATATCTCAAAAGGGAATGGATCATTTAAACTAAATGATCATAATGACAAATTTCAAGTTTGTCAAATTGGTGGTTGTACGAAATGTCATACCAATGATTACCAATTGGTCAAGTATTGGGTTGAATCATATCACCAACTCACTGGAGGAAAATTATTTTAATGGGATAAGTTCGAAGTTCTACTTCAAAAGGAAACAACCAGAAAATATTCTGGCATGGTAGAAGGAGAATGGACTCCTCTATATTGATGATATGCTTGTGGAATGATATTCTAAAGATACTATGGAGATCTCATGTAGTCTCCTAGTTATCCCTAAATATCATTAGCCTATAATTGTACTACTACATGTAGTATAAATTGCAACATCTTGTCCCTCGGACATGATAGTTGAGGAAATTGAGTGTATGAGTCAGTTCATACTCAATCTTGTTGCATACATAATAATTTTTCCTCCTTTATCATCATGGTATTGGACGATTAGAGAAATTATTGACAATTCTGTTGGCCACAACTTGACAAGTTGCAATATTCCCAACAATCATCAGATTGTTTTATGCACTACATGTGGCATTGGGGAATTAATTTTAAGGCACTCTCACCTTAAAATTTGAAATGAGCCAGCCAATATTCTTGATTGAATGCAAGAATATGTTTGGATTATTCAACCATTATCTGGGTTATCTTAATACTTCATGGTGTTCATAGACGCATCTAGAAGATGGTCTTAGGTGTGTATATCCACACATAACCATGCATTTACTAAATTAAGTGCTCAAATTGACAATTTTAGAGCAAATTATCCTAGTGGGAAAATGAAGGAAATATGCCCTAGAGGCAATAATAAAGTTATTATTTATTTCCTCATATCATGATAAATGTTTATTATTCATGCTAGAATTGTATTAACCGGAAACATGATACATGTGTGAATACATAGACAAACATATAGTCACTAGTATGCCTCTACTTGACTAGCTCATTAATCAAAGATGGTTATGTTTCCTAACCATTGACATGTGTTGTCATTTGATTAATGGGATCACATCATTAGGAGAATGAGGTGATTGACATGACCCATCCCGTTAGCTTAGCACTTGATCGTTTAGTATTCTGCTATTGCTTCCTTCATGACTTATACATGTTCCTGTAACTATGAGAATTGTGTAACTCCCGTTTACTGGAGGAACACTTTGGGTACTACCAAACGTCACAACGTAACTGGGTGATTATAAAGGAGTACTACAGGTGTCTCCGAAGGTACATGTTGAGTTAGCATAATTCGAGATTAGGTTTTGTCACTCCGATTGTCGGAGAGGTATCTCTGGGCCCTCTCGGCAATGCTCATCACCTAAGCCTTGCAAGCATGTAACTAATGAGTTAGTTATAAGATGAAGTATTACAGAATGAGTAAAGAGACTTGTCGATAACGAGATTGAACTAGGTATTGGATACCGACGATCGAATCTCGGACAAGTAACATACCGATGACAAAGGGAACAACGTATGTTGTTATGCGGTTTGACCGATAAAGATCTTCGTAGAATATGTAGGAACCAATATGGGCATCCAGGTCCCGCTATTGGTTATTGACCAGAGATGTGTCTCAGTCATGTCTACATCGTTCTCGAACCGTAGGGTCCGCACGCTTAAGGTTTCGATGACAGTTATATTATGAGTTTATGTATTTTGATGTACCGAAGGTTGTTCGGAGTTCCGGATATGATTACGGACATGACGAGGAGTCTCGAAATGGTCGAGACATAAAGATTGATATATTGGACGGATATATTTGGACACCGGAAAGGTTCCGGAGAAGTTTGGAGCCCCGGGAGGTTACCGGAACCCCCCGGGAGGTATATGGGCCTTATTGGGCCCATGTAGGAGGAAGAGAGAAGGAGCAAGGGAAGGGGGCGCGCCCCCCCAAGCCCAATCCGAATTGGGGAGGGGGGCCGGCCCCCCCTTTCCTTTCTCCTTCCCCCTCTTCCTATTACTACTACTAGTACTACTTCCTAATACTAGTACTCTTTCCTTCCCCCTCCAAATAAGATAAGGAAAAGAGAGGGAAACCTACTTGGAGTAGGTTTCCCCCTCCTCATGGCGCGCCCCCCCTAGGGCCGGCCACCTCCTCCCTCCCTCCTTTATATACGGGGGTAGGGGGGCACCCTAGAACACACAAGTTGATCATTGGTCGTTCCTTAGCCGTGTGCGGTGCCCCCCTCCACGATATTACACCTCGGTCATATTGTAGCGGTGCTTAGGCGAAGCCGTACAACAGGAGAACATCAAGATCTTCACCACGCCGTCGTGCTGACGGAACTCCCCCTCGGCGCCTCTGCTGGATCAGAGATCGAGGGTGCGTCATCGAGCTGTACGCGTGTCAAGAACTCGGAGGTGCCGGAGTAACGGTACTTGGATCGGTTGAACTGGAGGACGTACGACTACTTCCTCTACGTTGCGTCAACGCTTCCGCTTCGGTCTACGAGGGTACGTAGACAACACTCTCCCCTCGTTGCTATATCATCACCATGATCTTGCGTGTGCGTAGGAATTTTTTTGAAATTACTACGTTCCCCAACAGTGGCATCCGAGCCTAGGTTTTATGCGTTGATGTTATATGCACGAGTAGAACACAAGTGAGTTGTGGACGATATAAGTCATACTGCCTACCAGCATGTCATACTTTGGTTCAGCGGTATTGTGGGATGAAGTGGCCCGGACCGACATTACGCGTACGCTTACGCGAGACTGGTTTCACCGTTACGAGCACTCGTGCTTAAAGGTGACTGGCGGGTGTCTGTCTCTCTCACTTTAGTTGAACCGAGTGTGGCTACGCCCGGTCCTTGTGAAGGTTAAAACGGAGTTTATTTGACAAACTATCGTTGTGGTTTTGATGCGTAGGTGAGATTGGTTCTTGCTTAAGCCCGTAGCAGCCACGTAAAATTTGCAACAACAAAGTAGAGGACGTCTAACTTGTTTTTGCGGGGCATGTTGTGATGTGATATGGCCAAGACATGATGCTATATTTTATTGTATGAGATGATCATGTTTTGTAACCGAAGTTATCGGCAACTGGCAGGAGCCATATGGTTGTCGCTTTATTGTATGAAATGCAAACGCCCTGTAATTTCTTTACTTTATCACTAAGCGGTAGCGATAGTCGTAGAAGCAATAGATGGCGTAACGACAACGATGCTACGATGGAGATCAAGGTGTCGCGCCGGTGACGATGGTGATCACGATGGTGCTTCGAAGATGGAGATCACAAGCACAAGATGATGATGGCCATATCATATCACTTATATTGATTGCATGTGATGTTTATCCTTTATGCATCTTATCTTGCTTTGATTGACGGTAGCATTTTAAGATGATCTCTCACTAATTATCAAGAAGTGTTCTCCCTGAGTATGCACCGTTGCGAAAGTTCTTCGTGCTGAGACACCACGTGATGATCGGGTGTGATAGGCTCTACGTTCAAATACAACGGGTGCAAAACAGTTGCACATGTGGAATACTCAGGTTATACTTGACGAGCCTAGCATATACAGATATGGCCTCGGAACACGGGGACCGAAAGGTCGAGCGTGAATCATATAGTAGATATGATCAACATAGAGATGTTCACCATTGAAACTACTCCATCTCACGTGATGATCGGACATGGTTTAGTTGATTTGGATCACGTAATCACTTAGATGACTAGAGAGATGTCTGTCTAAGTGGGAGTTCTTTAGTAATATGATTTATTGAACTTAAATTTATCATGAACTTAGTACCTGATAGTATTTTGCTTGTCTATGTTTGTTTGTAGATAGATGGCTCGTGCTATTGTTCCGTTGAATTTTAATACGTTCCTTGAGTAAGCAAAGTTGAAAGATGATGGTAGCAATTACACGGACTGGGTCCGTAACCTGAGGATTATCCTCATTGCTGCATAGAAGAGTTACGTCCTGGAAGCACCGCTGGGTGCCAGGCCTGCTGCTGATGCAACTGACGACGTTAAGAACGTCTGGCAGAGCAAAGCTGATGACTACTCTATAGTTCAGTGTGCCATGCTTTACGGCTTAGAACCAGGTCTTCAACGACGTTTTGAACGTCATGGGGCATATGAGATGTTCCTGGAGTTGAAGTTAATATTTCAAGCAAATGCCCGGATTGAGAGATATGAAGTCTCTAATAAGTTCTACAGCTGCAAGATGGAGGAGAACAGTTCTGTCAGTGAGCATATACTCAAAATTTCTGGGTATAATAATCACTTGATTCAACTGGGAGTTAATCTTCCGGATGATAGCGTCATTGACAGAATTCTCCAATCACTGCCACCAAGCTACAAGAGCTTTGTGATGAACTATAATATGCAAGGGATGAACAAGACTATTCCCGAGCTCTTCGCGATGCTGAAAGCCGCGGAGGTAGAAATCAAAAAGGAGCATCAAGTGTTGATGGTCAACAAGACCACTGGTTTCAAGAAAAGGGGCAAAGGGAAGAAGAAGGGGAACTTCAAAAGGAACGGCAAACAAGTTGCTGCTCAAGTGAAGAAACCCAAGTCTGGACCTAAGCCTGAAACTGAGTGCTTCTACTGCAAGCAGACTGGACACTGGAAGCGGAACTGCCCCAAGTATTTGGCGGATAAGAAGGATGGCAAAGTGAACAAAGGTATATGTGATATACATGTTATTGATGTGTACCTTACTAATGCTCACAGTAGCACCTGGGTATTTGATACTGGTTCTGTTGCTAACATTTGCAACTCGAAACAGGGACTACGGATTAAGCAAAGATTAGCTAAGGATGAGGTGACGTTGCGCGTGGGAAATGGTTCCAAAGTCGATGTGATCGCGGTCGGCACGCTACCTCTACATCTACCATCGGGATTAGTTTTAGACCTGAATAATTGTTATTTGGTGCCTGCGTTGAGCATGAACATTATATCTGGATCTTGTTTGATGCGAGACGGTTATTCATTTAAATCAGAGAATAATGGTTGTTCTATTTATATGAGTAATATCTTTTATGGTCATGCACCCTTGAAGAGTGGTCTATTTTTATTAAATCTCGATAGTAGTGATACACATATTCATAATGTTAAAGCCAAAAGATGCAGAGTTGATAATGATGTGCAACATATTTGTGGCACTGCCGTTTAGGTTATATCGGTGTAAAACGCATGAAGAAACTCCATACTGATGGACTTCTGGAATCACTTGATTATGAATCACTTGGTACTTGCGAACCGTGCCTCATGGGCAAGATGACCAAAACACCGTTCTCCGGATCTATGGAGAGAGCAACAGATTTGTTGGAAATCATACATACAGATGTATGTGGTCCGATGAATGTTGAGGCTCGTGGCGGATATCGTTATTTCCTCACCTTCACAGATGATTTGAGCAGATATGGGTATATCTACTTGATGAAGCACAAGTCTGAAACATTTGAAAAGTTCAAAGAATTTCAGTGTGAAGTAGAAAATCATCGTAACAAGAAAATAAAGTTTCTACGATCTGATCGTGGAGGAGAATATTTGAGTTACGAGTTTGGTTTACATTTGAAACAATGTGGAATAGTTTCGCAACTCACGCCACCTGGAACACCACAGCGAAATGGTGTGTCCGAACGTCGTAATCGTACTTTACTTGATATGGTGCGATCTATGATGTCTCTTACCGATTTACCGCTATCGTTTTGGGGTTATGCTTTAGAGACGGCCGCATTCACGTTAAATAGGGCACCATCAAAATCCGTTGAGACGACGCCTTATGAACTATGGTTTGGCAAGAAACCAAAGTTGTCGTTTCTCAAAGTTTGGGGCTGCGATGCTTATGTGAAGAAACTTCAACCAGATAAGCTCGAACCCAAATCGGAGAAATGTGTCTTCATAGGATACCCAAAGGAGACAATTGGGTACACCTTCTATCACAGATCTGAAGGCAAGATTTTCGTTGCTAAAATCGGATCCTTTCTAGAGAAGGAGTTTCTCTCGAAAGAAGTGAGTGGGAGGAAAGTAGAACTTGATGAGATAACTGTATCTACTCCCTTATTGGAAAGTAGTTCATCACAAGAACCGGTTCCTGTGACAACTACACCAATTAGTGAGGAAGCTAATGATATTAATCATGAAACTTCAGATCAA
The DNA here is from genome assembly GCF_002162155.2 of Triticum dicoccoides. Taxonomy (NCBI): domain Eukaryota; kingdom Viridiplantae; phylum Streptophyta; class Magnoliopsida; order Poales; family Poaceae; genus Triticum; species Triticum dicoccoides. The sequence goes on along the minus strand of NC_041392.1, from coordinate 690,384,032 downwards.
GTTTCTACTGAACCTCGTAGGTCTATCAGAGTAAGATCTGCACCAGAGTGGTACGTAAATCCTATTCTGGAAGTCATGTTACTAGACCATGATGAACCTACGAACTATGAGGAAGCGATGATGAGCCCAGATTCCGCAAAATGGCTAGAGGCCATGAAATCTGAGATAGGATCCATGTATGAAAACAAAGTATGGACTTTGGTTGACTTGCCCGATGATCGGCAAGCCATTGAGAATAAATGGATCTTTAAGAAGAAGACTGACGCTGATGGTAATATTACTGTCTACAAAGCTCGACTTGTTGCAAAAGGTTTTCGACAAGTTCAAGGGGTTGACTACGATGAGACTTTCTCACCCGTAGCAATGCTTAAGTCTGTCCGAATCATGTTGGCTATTGCTGCATTTCATGATTATGAAATTTGGCAAATGGATGTCAAGACTGCATTCTTGAATGGATTTCTAGAAGAAGAGTTGTATATGATGCGACCTGAAGGTTTTGTTGATCCAAAAGGTGCTGACAAAGTGTGCAAGCTCCAACGTTCCATTTATGGACTGGTGCAAGCATCTCGGAGTTGGAATAAACGTTTTGATAGTGTGATCAAAGCATATGGCTTTATACAGACTTTTGGAGAAGCCTGTATTTACAAGAAAGTGAGTGGGAGCTCTGTAGAATTTCTAGTTTTATATGTTGATGACATATTATTAATTGGAAATGATATAGAATTTCTGGATAGCATAAAGGGATACTTGAATAAAAGTTTTTCTATGAAAGACCTCGGTGAAGCTGCTTACATATTGGGCATCAAGATCTATAGAGATAGATCAAGACGCTTAATAGGACTTTCACAAAGTACATACCTTGACAAAATTTTGAAAAAGTTCAAAATGGATCAGGCAAAGAAAGGATTCTTGCCTGTGCTACAAGGTGTGAAGTTGAGTCAAACTCAATGCCCGACCACAGCAGAAGATAGAGAGAAAATGAAAGATGTTCCCTATGCTTCAGCCATAGGCTCTATCATGTATGCAATGCTGTGTACCAGACCTGACGTATGCTTAGCAATAAGCTTGGCAGGTAGGTACCAAAGTAATCCAGGAGTGGATCACTGGACAGTGGTCAAGAACATCCTGAAATACCTGAAAAGGACTAAGGATATGTTTCTCGTATATGGAGCTGACAAAGAGCTAGTCGTAAATGGTTACGTCGATGCAAGCTTTGACACTGATCCGGACGATTCTAAATCGCAGACCGAATACGTGTTTTTATTAAACAGTGGAGCTGTAAGTTGGTGCAGTTCTAAACAAAGCGTCGAGGCGGGATCTACATGTGAAGCGGAGTACATAGCTGCTTCTGAAGCAGCAAATGAAGGAGTATGGATGAAGGAGTTCATTTCCGATCTAGGTGTCATACCTAGTGCATCGGGACCAATGAAGATCTTCTGTGACAATACTGGTGCAATTGCCTTGGCAAAGGAATCCAGATTTCACAAGAGGACCAATCACATCAAGAGACGCTTCAATTCCATTCGGGACCAAGTCCAAGTGGGAGACATAGAGATTTGCAAGATACATACGGATTTGAATGTTGCAGACCCGTTGACTAAGCCTCTCTCACGAGCAAAACATGATCAGCACCAAGACTCCATGGGTGTTAGAATCATTACTATGTAATCTAGATTATTGACTCTAGTGCAAGTGGGAGACTGAAGGAAATATGCCCTAGAGGCAATAATAAAGTTATTATTTATTTCCTCATATCATGATAAATGTTTATTATTCATGCTAGAATTGTATTAACCGGAAACATGATACATGTGTGAATACATAGACAAACATATAGTCACTAGTATGCCTCTACTTGACTAGCTCATTAATCAAAGATGGTTATGTTTCCTAACCATTGACATGTGTTGTCATTTGATTAATGGGATCACATCATTAGGAGAATGAGGTGATTGACATGACCCATCCCGTTAGCTTAGCACTTGATCGTTTAGTATTCTGCTATTGCTTCCTTCATGACTTATACATGTTCCTGTAACTATGAGAATTGTGTAACTCCCGTTTACTGGAGGAACACTTTGGGTACTACCAAACGTCACAACGTAAATGGGTGATTATAAAGGAGTACTACAGGTGTCTCCGAAGGTACATGTTGAGTTAGCATAATTCGAGATTAGGTTTTGTCACTCCGATTGTCGAAGAGGTATCTCTGGGCCCTCTCGGCAATGCTCATCACCTAAGCCTTGCAAGCATGTAACTAATGAGTTAGTTATAATATGAAGTATTACAGAACGAGTAAAGAGACTTGTCGATAACGAGATTGAACTAGGTATTGGATACCGACGATCGAATCTCGGACAAGTAACATACCGATGACAAAGGGAACAACGTATGTTGTTATGCGGTTTGACCGATAAAGATCTTCGTAGAATATGTAGGAACCAATATGGGCATCCAGGTCCCGCTATTGGTTATTGACCAGAGATGTGTCTCAGTCATGTCTACATCGTTCTCGAACCGTAGGGTCCGCACGCTTAAGGTTTCGATGACAGTTATATTATGAGTTTATGTATTTTGATGTACCGAAGGTTGTTCGGAGTCCCGGATATGATTACGGACATGACGAGGAGTCTCGAAATGGTCGAGACATAAAGATTGATATATTGGACGGATATATTTGGACACCGAAAAGGTTCCGGAGAAGTTTGGAGCCCCGGGAGGTTACCGGAACCCCCCGGGAGGTATATGGGCCTTATTGGGCCCATGTAGGAGGAAGAGAGAAGGAGCAAGGGAAGGGGGCGCGCCCCCCCAAGCCCAATCCGAATTGGGGAGGGGGGCCGGCCCCCCCTTTCCTTTCTCCTTCCCCCTCTTCCTATTACTACTACTAGTACTACTTCCTAATACTAGTACTCTTTCCTTCCCCCTCCAAATAAGATAAGGAAAAGAGAGGGAAACCTACTTGGAGTAGGTTTCCCCCTCCTCATGGCGCGCCCCCCTAGGGCCGGCCACCTCCTCCCTCCCTCCTTTATATACGGGGGTAGGGGGGGCACCCTAGAACACACAAGTTGATCATTGATCGTTCCTTAGCCGTGTGCGGTGCCCCCCTCCACGATATTACACCTCGGTCATATTGTAGCGGTGCTTAGGCGAAGCCCTGCAACAGGAGAACATCAAGATCATCACCACAACGTCGTGCTGACGGAACTCCCCCTCGGCGCCTCTGCTGGATCGGAGATCGAGGGTGCGTCATCGAGTTGTACGCGTGTCAAGAACTCGGAGGTGCCGGAGTAACAGTACTTGGATCGGTTGAACTGGAGGACGTACGACTACTTCCTCTACGTTGCGTCAACGCTTCCGCTTCGGTCTATGAGGGTACGTAGACAACACTCTCCCCTCGTTGCTATATCATCACCATGATCTTGCGTGTGCGTAGGAAATTTTTTGAAATTACTACGTTCCCCAACAGAAAATTCCATTGGAATGGAAATGTCGTTGAAGTTGATTCACGGACATTCAATGGTTATATTCAGTATATGGTACATAACCAGAATGGTTTGGCTGGATATCTTATGAAAGAGATTCAATTGCATAGCCAATGTTGGAGAATTGTGATTTACCGACATTTTGTTGATGGTAACATGCGGTCTCACACTCCGCATATTTGGTCTAAATGAGATCAAATGATACTGCACCCCCTTGCAGTTTGTACGTGGAAATAAGTGAAGTATTTCCCATCTGCGATAATTCAGTTGTATACCGATATCACCACCCCAACGTACATCATGGGCCTTCACATATGGTTGGGATCTATGTGAGGAATAACTGTGGTATGTTCGTTAATCCGCCGAATACCTTAACCCTAGCAAGGGAGTTATTTGCAGCCCATATGCTGATTGCTTTTGCAATAAGAACATTTTCTGGCATTAGGGGGAGATGTTTACCACAAAGAATGCCAGGAAATGGATAAGAAATGTCATAGAAATTTTGTCCATGTACTTAAGAATTTGAACTTTAGGTTCAGATTATGAGAAATTTGCAACATATTGCAATAATCTGCCAAGTATATTTACTGATGACTAAGGTGTCACTATGGTCAAGTACCAGAACGAGTGGAGGTACCAAATAAACCACCCATCTCCCTAGATGAGAGCAAGAGGGGGAGAATTCTGGTCGCATGAGATTGAATTCGCATATGTTTCAGTGGAAATAGAGGAGATTGACCCCTCAATTAGTAAATATGATTCAACCTTGGGTTGAATGACACCTGAGGGATGCGCGGCATCCAAAGTCCAACACGTATGTGCACAGATTTTTAGGTGTTGGGACATCGAAACACCTTGACTCCGTTGTTGTGGGAAATCACAAGGAGTTCAGATACATAATAAAAATTCCACAGTGATATTGATTCATGATAATCATGTATGAGAAAGTCTACATATGTCGACATAAAATTCTTCTCGAGAATTGCTAGAATCCTTTTTGGGCCCTGAACCAAATCCATGGAGAGTGTTGTTGCACTTATATTGGTTCAGATGAAAGGAAGCAATTAAGGAAGATTGGCACTCGCTCATCAATAGAGAGGTATTTACCGATGTAAAACCTGCTTCTCATAAGTATCTTCTAGAGGGAAGAGAAGTAAATTTTCGTTTGAAAATAAAAATAAATGAGGTGGTGAGAAAGCGAGGCTTGTAGCACAGGGGTTTTTCGCAGAGACCCGACATCTGTTACGATGTAGCATACCTTCTTGGTATGAGTGGAATTATGTTTCGATACTGAATGTTAATGGCAGTATAGATCCATACGGTTGATGTATGTAATGTGTACATACTCCCATGGGTCAATTAGTTTGGATGTATATATTGAAGTCATTGAATGACTCAATATTCTGAATCCAAAGGTAAATCGCAACATGCATGTGTGGAACTTCTGAAGTCATTCTATGACTTGAAGTAGTCGGAGATTTGTGTGGTGCAACCGACTAAGTGAGTTATTCCTTGACAAGGATTACTCTCATACTAATGATTGTTGACGTGTATTCATGAAGAAATCCTGGGTTGGATTTTACATCACCTTAATTTTTGGTGTTGATGATCTTATCATCAAAGTCTATATAAGACATGAAATACACACAATCATGTTAAGACGGATATTTGAGTTAAACCAAATTATGCTAAGCTTATGACTTGAGCATATCCCCCTAAGATATCAGTCTTCATATGTCCGAAAGTATTGAAGAAATTCAATATGGGTATATTATATCAAAGACACATATGGTCATATTATACCTAATATGGGATACAAATCCTATAGACATAGGGAGATGGTGAAGTGATAGTGGGGCATGAATTGCCATATCTAAATACCATTCAAGCACTCATATATCTTGCAAAATATGGCAGGCCTGGCACTATAATTTTTGACAATTAATTAGGAGTGCAATTCCCTGAAAGGTATAAGGTTTGTGTAAGGAATATCCTGGGATATATCCAAGGCACAAAGGGTCTTGATCAATTTCATTCGAAAAATCAAGATGGGACCATGGTTTGATATATTGATAGTGGCTAATTATCTGATCCCACAATGCCATATCAAAGACCGGGTTTGCTGGAAGAGTACTTTGAAGGAAGTATTCAGAATAGGCTCTAAACGAGTCCTTCCAGTGATCATTCTATTTCATTTGAAGCATCAAAAAATGTGGATAACTTCATAGAATGATTGGCCACATGTGAAATCATGTGGAGATTATCATTATCTACCAAGATAATGTCACTTGTATTGCTTATGGGTTATATTTATCCTTGTGAATTACAGAAATGTAAGAGGATAATATGCAAACAGATTATTGTGATATTCACAGTATCTCTATCAATATTTACATTCCAGAACTAGGTTCGTGGAATTGATATGAGATATTCTTGAGGTTTGCAAAGTTCAGGGGGAGTAAAATCCCAAGTTATAACTCGTTCGTGATCCTCGAATCACTCATATTGTACTCTTTTTCCCTTTATGAGTTTTTCATGATAGTTTCTCATATAAGGTTTTTAACGAGACAATATAAATACAAGTGCGGATATATGCCATATTGGTTTCTCCTTATATTTTCCCACTGGGTTTTAAAGGAGTTTTCGATGGCATATTATTATAAGGTCTCTCCTCAATTTTTCCCACAGGATTTTTGGAGGAGTTTTCAGTTTGCAATATACATATGACGAATTGATCAAGGGGGAGTGTTGAGAAATAAAAACATGTGATCAATTGTATGGGAGGGATGCCTCCCAGGAGGTGTCTGTTGGAGAAGAGGTGTCTCCCCAACACACCCCTTCACCATGTATATAAGTGGGTCTCCCACATTGCAATGGAACTAGTGGATCATTTGGACTCTTCATGTGTCTCTTTTACTTTCACTCTACAACAGTTTAGTGGTAGTACTATTACTTCTTGTAGGATCTGCATAAGTCTTATGTCATCGGATAATTTACTGCTAGATGGAGGGCGGCATGTCTAAGCTCAAGGAGGCACGCACATACACAAAATTGAGGACATCGCGAGATCCGAGGCTAACATGGTGTACCTGCGGAGCAACCAACCAAAGGATATTAGGCCACATTGTATCCATGCATCCGTCGATGTGTCCGTGTGACATGAGCCAGATATCCAACCATGTTCACATACATCTCAAAGCGAATTTTGAACAAACTAGACTGTTTTCATGTAAACCGGATGATCTTTATTTAACTTGACCAAATTCATTGTATTTTCAACATATTTTAATAAATAAAAGCGTCTGAAAGTCAACCTAGTCTAAATATTGAGTCCTTTGACGGTGAATCCAGTGAATATGGGCTGTTCGTCAGACTGGATTGGACGACACAGATCAAAAGCAATACAGTGGCGTCACGTGTTTTATACACCCGCATGCTAAAATCCCGCCTGCAAGGATCGATCCTAGTGTTAGCAGAGCCGCCATCCCCAGTTGGCTCCAAAGCGGCGTGGTGCCATCTCTGCTCGTCAAAGTTCATCATCCTCGTCTAGCTGGGTCGACTCGACTGGCCTCATCATTCAGCCGCAGCCGTATTCGGCCGCTCTCAGTCCCAGCCACGACGGGAAGGAGGATGGGGATGGGAAGAGGTCAGGCAAGATATGCTCAACAGATGGGTATTCTGCGCTGCACAGACAACTTTCAGGGACTACCTCCATGTCAAGGCGGCTTGTGCTTTAGTGACGCCAAGCTTATCAGCGAGCGCAAACCTGTCTTCCTCCGCTAGCTGCTGGCGGAGGTGAACAAGTCAGTGACCAAGACTGCTGATTAGGGTGGAGATGAGGTGAGGAGGTTGAGGTCAAAAGTGAAGAGGAGGGTCAGCAAGGCACTGGTGCGATTATTCCATCGTCACCCTTTGAAAGAGTTCAGGCCCGTCTTTGAGAGCATTAGCCTTAGGCCGAGCGAGTGTGATTCCCTCTTGCCGCAGGATACGTACATTTTTAGGCCGTTGAGTCCGGACGGTTGCGGGAGCGGAAAAGTATATTTGATGTGCCCTCTGACATAAGGAGAATATTTGAGAATTTATAGTGCTAGAATCAGGGTTATAAGGTCTACGAGGGGCCCACAAGCCTAGGGGTGCCCCCTAGGGCTTGTAGCCTCCTCATAGGTCTTCTGGCCTCTTCCCGAAGGTTCCTAGGTTTCTTCTCGTCCAAGTAAAATTACCGTAAAGTTTTATTTCATTTGGACTCCATTTGATATTGATTTTCTGCAAAAAGCCAAAAACAAGGAAAAACAGCAACTGGCACCAGGCACTAGGTTAATAAGTTAGTCCCAAAATAATATAGAATAGCATATTAATGTATATAAACATGCAAAACAGATAATATAATAGCATGGAACAATGAAAAATTATAGATACGTTGGAGACGTGTCAAGTATCCCCAAGCTTAATTCCTGCTCGTTCTCGAGTAGGTAAATGATAAAAATAGAATTTTTGATGTTGAATGCTACCTAACATATTTATCAATATAATTTTTTTTAATGTGGCATGAATATTCAGATCCATAAGATTCAATACAAAAGTTTAATATTGACATAAAAATAATAATACTTCAAGCATACTAATAAAGCAATCATGTATTCTCAAAGTATCATGGCTGAAGAAAGTTATCCCTACAAAATCACAAAGTCTTGTCATGCTCTACCTTCATCACACCAAGTATTTATCATGCACAACCCCGATGACAAGTCAATCAACTATTTCATACTTTTGATGTTCTCAAGCTTTTTCAACTTTCTCCCTCCCTATTTCATACTTTTGATGTTCTCAAGCTTTTTCAACTTTCACACAAAGTATATCTAATAATCCACAATTAGTCTCTAGCATGACTCTAATATCACCATCTTTATATTTCAAAACAAATGCAGGGAATCAAACTTCTCATATATTCAATGTTCTTTATGAAAGTTTTTATTATATCCCTCTTGGATGGCCATCATATTAGGGCCAAATTCATAACCTAAGAAAATAGCCATATTGTTTTAAGACTCTAAAAATATTATAAGTGAAGCATAAGAGTTCATCAATTTATACAAAATAAAACCACCGCCGTGCTCTAAAAAGATATAAGTGAAGTACTAGAGCAACTGCCTAACTCAAAAGATATAAGTGAAGCACGCAGAGTATTCTAACAAATTCACGATTAATGCATGTCCCGCTCAAAAGTTGTGTACATCAAGGATGATTGTAGCAAACTAAAAAAAAAACTCATATAATACAAGACGCTCCAAGCAAAACTCATATCATGTGGTGAATAAAAATATAGCCTCAAGTAAATTTACCAATGGATTAAAGATGAAAGAGGGTATGCCATGCGGGGCATCACCAAGCTTAGATGCTTGGTTGTCCATGAATATTACCTTGGGGTGCCATGGGCATCCCCAAGCTTAGGCTCTTGCCACTCCTTATTCCATAGTCCATCAAATCTTACCCAAAACATGAAAACTTCCCGACACAAAACTCAACAGAAAACTCATAAAATCCGTTAGTATAATAAAGAAAATCACCACTTTGGGTACTATTGTGAACTCATTCTAAATTTATATTTGTGTTATATCTACTATACTCCAACTTCTCAATGGTTCATACCCCAACCCATAGATTCATCAAAATAAGCAAACAACACATAGAAAACATAATATATCAAAAACAGAACAGTTTGTAGTAATCTGGAAACTTCGTATACGTCTGTAACTCCAACAATTCTGAAAATTTAGGAAAATCAAGGAAATTTGTATATCAATCTTGTGTAAAAAAATTCATAATTTTATCATGCTCCAGTGGATTTTAAATATTCTGGTACTGGACGCAAAAGTTTATGTTTTAAAGCAAAATCAAATCAACTATCACCATGGACCATCGCAAAGGTATTACTTGGCACAAACACTAATTAAAGCACTAAAACACAATTCCTACAGAAGTAATATTGTGTAGTTATTCAAGAACATAAAATAAAAATATTGGGTTGTCTCCCAATAAGTGCTTTTCTTTAAAGCCTTTTAGCTAGGCGTTGATAATTTTGATGATGCTTACAGGAAAGAAAAAGATTGAAACACAAAAGGAGAATCATATAACATGTGAAAAACAAGTTTAGGTCTAACATACTTCCTATGCATAGGAATTTTATAAGCAAACAAATTATCATAACAAGCAAAAACTACCATATGCAAGGAAGAAGAAAGAAACAATAGCAATGTCAACATAACGAGAGGTAATTTAGTAACATGGAAATTTCTACAAACATATTTTCCTCTCAAATTTAACAATATAACTATCACATAAAATATTCTCTTCATGATCCATATGCATGGAAAGTTGACACTCTTCCAAAATAGTGGGATTATCATCAAATAAAGTGATGACCTCTCCAAGCCCACTTTTATCAAAAATTTCATAAGATTGATCATACTCCAAAGTAGTGGGACCATTATTACCTAGAGTTGAGACACTCTTCCAAACCCACTTTCCATATTATCGCAAACATATTCATCTTGAGGCTTAAATAAAATTTCTAGATCATAAAAAGCATTATCACCCCAATCATGATCATTGCAATAAGTAGTGGACATAGCAAAATTTGCATCCCCAAGCTTGGGGTTTTGCATATCATTACACAATCGACATCCACATAATTGATAATAACATTATTGCAATCATGCTTTTGATTCCAGGAATTATCAAGTATGGGTGCAATAACAATAATTTCATGTTTGACATAAGGAACTATATATAAGAAATCCATCTCCATAATAATAACTAATATTGGCATCATGGCCATAAGAATACCAAGCATCATGTTCATCAAGGGGGGATATTTCAATCAAATCAACGGAATCATTTTTTTCTCGAATACGCATAGCATGCGTATCTTGCATTAAAGAGAGAAAGGGGTACAAGGACCCTCCACCGAGGGTGTTACAACACACCCGCGCCACCGAAGGTGCTACAAAACACCCTAGCCACTGTACCATAGTCTGGCTATATGTCTCGTCCATTGCCCACATGTGGATCCACCCGAAGAAGTGCTCCATGTCCATCCGTATGAGGCCCGCCGTCTTCCAGGCCCTACCCACAGTAAGGCACCTACGAACTAGCCTAATGAGCGAAGGTGAATCCCCGTCGAAAATGATCCCGTTGCGATGCTTCCATAGCTCCCAGAGAACAAGTATGATGATGTCTCTCACGTCCTTGCCCAGTGTGCCCTCTATGTTCTTGTTGAGCAACCACTCCGTCAATGTGTCGTCAAGCCCTGGAGTCCACCCTGGCTTGCCCAACGCCGTGCATATCTGGAACCAAAACTCCCTGGAGAAAGCACAGTGCAACATGATATGATTCATCGTTTCCTCCTCCTGGCACTACTAGGGAAAACCCTAGTAGTAGCACGGGTTTTGGGGCTATTAGCAGTGCGGGCAGCCGCGCTACCAATAAGGCGCTACAGCTAACTGTTAGTAGTAGCGCGGTCCGTACACGCGCTACTACTCTGGACTGTATCAGCAACGCGTTTTAAAAACGCGCTACTATTAATTAGTTGTAGCGATTTCCTTGCCCCGCGCTACTGCTATATATTTCATCATTTCCCCCGGCTTCCTACCCCGTTTCAACTTCAATAAACAACAATTTCCAGATACTAGGTACTACTAGATATCGATTTCATAAAGCATTATAGGTACTAGGTAGTACTCCCTCGGTTCCAAATTACTCGTTGTGGTTTTAGTTCAAATTTGAACTAAAACCACGACGAGTAATTTGGAACCGAGGGAGTACTAGATAATAATTTCATATATACTCAACATGCATCCTCAAGCAGTACAAGGTGATATCGACGACGATCATCATATGTAGTTCTAGATAATATCGACGACGATCATCATATGTAGTTCTACATGATATCGACGACGATCATCATATGTAGTTCTAGATGATATAGCCACACACACACATGTAGTTCTCGATGATATCGACGACAATCATCATCCTCAAGCCTGGGCGGTGGGTGTTCCTGATAGTAATTAGGATGGCCTGTCCAACACGAAGATTCTTGCCAACGAGGAATCTCTTCCACCCAACTGAGTTTAAGTGTGTGCGACCGTCTGTGTCCATGCACTAAGTACAGGTGGCAACGGAGCCCCTTGTGGTAAGGCGTACTCCAGCTGAGCCTTCTTCATCAGGCTCGATACCACAACTCACAGATAGGTTCTTTGGCAATTTCTGAATAAGAAAAACATATCAATTAATAAATAGCCTCGCACATACTCTTGCAAATATATTTCTATTAAGTCTAGATTTCTACACTATCAAAAGACACAGTACTACACATTTGTACTAACTAATCATGAATTCTACTAATAAGTATATATGGATTATCTACACTATTAATAGTTCATTGGATTCTACACTAATAAGAGCATGTGATCAGACTCTACACTAAAGCATATCATCGACTAGATTTCACAAAGCATATCATTGGACTCTACACTAAGCATATCATCGGATTCACTAAGCATATCATCGAATAATTTGCATTTGTAAGTATAACAATAAAGCATATATATATCATCAAATTACTACAGGCAGTATGTATAACATACCATTTCATGCCGATCGACCATGGTACTTGTCAGGGGGGTCACGAATGGCACCCCGACAAAGTCATCACGTGGCGGAATTATGTCCCATAGGTTGCACACCTCCTCCTCGCTCAGCCTCATTCTTTGAGCTATGATGGCTTCACGAAGTGGGTTCTCATCATCTTCATCGAGTGGGTCCTCATTATCTTCATCATCTTCGTCATCTTCCACCAGGTTGAGATAAATGACAGCCATCTTGGGTCTTTCTGCTCTGAAGGAGAAGCTGATCAACTCACCACCAGTATGACGCATGTGGGCAAGGAAACGGGCCCATCCATCTCCTCCAATCTGCGACATATTGCATCCTTTCTCGACCTTCATAGTGTACGGCCCCCCAGGAGCCTCAAATGTCACAGTGTCTCCTGTCAGCTTGTTGAATTTCAACCTCACATTGCATGGGACGATCTGTGTAAAAAAGCAAAATGACACAATGAAGTAATGCCAACACTAAAAATAAAATAGTTGTTACATTTTATCTAATTTCTTACCGCCGCATGAGGAAAACTCGGCTGGAAGTAGATGCCGAATAGCTTGCCAGTTGCAAGGCTGCTGGTGCACCTTGACTTGCACAGTCGACATACTGGTGGTGGTGGTGGCGCCATTTTCCTAAAGCAATATGAGCAAAGGATTAACGATTCACTTCACAGGAAAGAAAAACAGTAGCATGTGATATTTTTGGTTCTTCCGCGAGAAGCAATTTTATGGACAAAGCATTTCGGTGGCACCTATTGTCGAATTTTTTTTCACAAATATCTACCAAATAAGGGTACCAACTACCAAGACATTTCATCTCATCTGGCCCCTATTGCCTAAGATAATTGATTAAAAAACAAGTGGCAAATTTAACTAAATTGGCACCTACATTTTGCCAAAAATAACTTATTACAAAAAAACAAAAGCATCTATCTATCCATGTAAAGAAAAATAACAATAAAATGGTGCATACTAAATCAACTAAATCAACTAGCCTACTAAATCTACTAGCATACTAAATCAACTAAATCAAAATGTTCTAAATCAACTAGCTAGCCTACTAAATCAACTAAATCAACTAAATCAAGATGTTCTAAATCAAGTAAATCAACTACATACTAAATCAACTAAATTAAAATGTTCTAAATCAACTAGCCTACTAAATCAAAATGTAGCAGGGAGGAGGGGTTGTGGATGGAGGAGGGAGGAGGGAGAAGGGAGAAGGAGGGGCGACTCGAGGAGGGAGAAGAGAGTAGGACGGAGGAGGAAGACGGAGCGAGGAGGGGCCAGCCGGCAACGAGCGGAGGGAGGACGGAGAAGGAAGGCAGAGCGACGAGGGGCCGGCCAGCAGCGACTAGAGGGAGGACGGAGGAGGAGGCTGGTACCGAGTCCAGCGAGGAGGAAGAGGTGGCGGCCAGATCGGAGGAGGGGCGACGGGGGAGGACCGGCGCGGGGGGTTGAGGGGGAGATCGAGTGAGTGTGAGTGGATCGGATAGGTCGGAGAGTGGGGAGATGGAATGGCTTAGCAGTAGCGCGCTATAGCAAAAGGCGCTACTGCTAAGCGACCTAGCAGTAGCGCCTTTCACAAAGAGTGCGCTACTGCTATGTGTCAGCATGTAAAAATAGACATCTAAAATACATTGATCCTCAATGATATTTTTGTGTACAATCTGATTTGTCAATATGAGTCCTCACCAGTTTAGGAACTGCTGAAGACTCATATTGCGGCCACAAATTTTACACATAGAGTTCAATGAAGACCAAGTGGTTGTGAAACTTTGAGAAGTAACATATTTAAGGTGGTACAAACTCTCTTCACGAAGCGAGGTGGGACTAATTTTTTAGTAAACTTAGCAGTAGCGGTTATTGTGTAAATGCGCTACTACTATGGTCCGTAGCAGTAGTGCTCTTCATACAAGCGCGCTGCTGCTAAAACTAGCCTCACGGCGGCGGCGTGGCAATTATAGCAGTAGCGCGTCTTAGAGTGGGCGCGCTACTGATACATTCATTTCAGCAGCGAGGTGTGTGCGCGAGCGCTACTGCTAGTTAGCAGCAATGCCTTATTTTAAAGCGCGCTGCTGGTAAGATTCTGTGTATAGGCTTTTCCCTAATAGTGGGGTCGAAAAGCAGGCAAGCGTCCTGGTGCGACAGGCCCCTCCTAGCCAAGCGATCGGAGGTCCAACAGCGGTTGTGAACAGAAAGCCACATGAAGAAACATCACTGTAGGAGGGCTCGGTTCTTCCATGTCATCATCGCCGTCGGAGCCACAACCCTGCCCATGAACTTGGCAGCATACGCAGAGCGGGCATAGTACCTTCCACTGCGCTCCCACACCCAGACAATCACATCCAGCACTCCCTCCTGGAGTTGCAACGCGTCGACTCGAGCCCACAACTCCATGAATTCCCCGAGCGTCGGCCCATCCATATCGGGGCCAACCTCGTGTGCCCAAGATCCGCTCATTATCACCTCATTAACTTGCAGCCGCTTTCTAATGCGTTTGGGGATTCGGGAATGAATGCTAGGGGCGATCTCCTCAATCCTATAGCCATCAAGCCACCGGTCCTCCCAAAACAAAGCATCCCTGCCGTCACCAATTGTCGTGTGCATCACCGCATTGCATAGCTGTCTGGCCGCTTTTGGTATTGGTAGCGTGAACTCACTCCATGGCCTCGAGTTGTCGGTTCGAGCCAGCCATGGCCACCTAGCCTGCATGGCCGTGTTCATCCACTGGATATCCGGCACGCCAAGGCCACCAGCCCACTTAGGGGCACAGACCGCCGGCCATGCCACAGCGCAGTTGCCTCCTTTCGCTCCCGCTTTACCACACCATACGAATCCACATAAGATTTGGTTGATAGCTATGATCGTCTTGGCTGGGAGCTCGAAAGCCAACATCGCATGAATTGGTATTACCGACAGGACAAACTTGATGAGGAGTAGTCGGCCGCTCTTCGGCAGCGCTGATGCTCGCCATGTGGGTAAGCTTGCCGCGATGAGATCAACTAGTCCTCGAAGCTGCGCCGCTGATTGCCGGCGGATGGTCAACGGGAGGCCTAGATATTTGATCGGGAACTGGCCAATGGACCAGCGAAGGATGTTAGTGACCATGACCATCTGGTCTTGCGAGCATCTGATCGGGAGTGCCGCGCTCTTCGTCAGGTTGACACGAAGTCACGAAGCAGCAGCAAAAATGTCTAGGATCAATGCACTGGTAGAAAAAGGGTCAAATGTGAAGCACATTAGTGCAGGTTTGAATTTGAGCCGGCACTAATGTGTCCATTAGTGCCGGTTCCAACGGCTAGGCGGGCGGACATCATTAGTACCGGTTCATGGTGAACCTTTAGCACCGGTTCGTGCCACAAACCGGTACTAAAGTGAGCGGTGGCAGGATGTTGTCAGTCTGGTCCCCCTCCAGCACCTTTAGTACCGGTTCGTATCACAAACCGGTACTAAAGGTCATCCTACATAAACCCTTTGTCCACCCGAGCTCGCTCTGTTCTTCCCCTTTCCCCTCTCCTCTCTGTTCTTCCCCTCTTCCTCTCAATCTCATCACACATTTTTCCCAAATTTTGTCACGATTTGAAGGCCCCATCCATTCAAATGATTACAAAGGTTAGCAACTTTGTCCTTTCATCTCTCATTGCTAGATTAGCTCTTGCAATGCTTTATATAGTGATTGATATGTGAGTTTAGTAATTTGGGAGGAATTATATATATGTGCTAGTATTTGATTTTTATGCAATTTGAGGTCAAAAATAACACTTAGTTTGCATATGTAGGTGTGGTTTACTTAGTGCCTTCTAAATCTCCATAGTAACCACCGTTGATCGCCCGCAACGTCCCGTCGCCGGCACCACCTTGTGGTGAGCCTCTTGTTCATGAATGTTTTATATAAAAATTGATGTTTGTGTGATTTGGATATATAGTTACTCGTATAATTATCTTACCCATACGTTGTTTGTTATACATAGTGCCATAGTTTTGATATCCGTCCCCGTCGGCCCTCGTCCGGGTTATGATTCGGATGTGGTATATTCTCTTTTAAAACTATTTGTTGCATTTCGTTTTTATGACAAATTATGCCCATCAAGTTGACATAGATATTTGTATGTAGGAGGTGGTAGAACCAGAAATTCCAACCGACCCTATTGTCGAGAGGTTAAATTTAGTTGAAAGAGAAAACGAGGATTTGAAGGAAAATTTGAAAATAATTGAGGGGGAGAAGATGGAATTGGAGTTGCATGTTGCCGATGTCATCGATGCTCACAAGATTAATATGGAGAAAATGCGCTTGAAGATTAGAAAGATTAGAAAATATGCCATTCATAGTGAGGCTTGCTATCATTATGCTTTTGCATCAATTGTTACCTTAGTTGCGAACTTGACCGCATTTGTTGTTGCATTTAAATTCTTTAGCTAGAGAGTTATTTGTTTGTTGCATTTAAGTGTTGTATGAACTTTATGTATGAAGTTTATGTATGAACTTGTATTAATTTGGTCTTTCTCGGTGTTGTGTAATGAAGATGAGCCGACAATGAATGTACGATGACTGATGCTCTCCCGATTTCATTAATGTCGTGCAAACTTTTCTGCTTGCGGCTGAGGCAAACAAGCGGGCGGATGGTTTTATGCCTTGTCCGTGTGCTGGCTGTAAGAATGATCTAAATTACTCTAAGTTGAGAACCATTCACGTCCACCTGTTTAACTCCGGTTTCGTGCCCCACTATAATGTTAGGACCAAGCACGGAGAAAGAGGGGTTATGATGGAAGACAATGAAGAAGAAGAGGACGACGACAGCTATCCTGGCCATGTGTTCCCTGAATACGATGATACAACAATGGGGGAAGAAGCTGAGCCGGTAATGCGGGAAGAAGCTAAGCCGGCAATGCGGGAAAATGCTGAAGAAGAGGCATCAGATGAGCCCGTTGATGATCTAGGTCGGGCCATTGCCGATGCAAATAGAAACTGCGCAAGTGATTTGGAGAAGAAGAAGTTGCAGCGCATGTTAGAGGATCACAAAAAAATGTTGTACCCGGATTGCATAGGTGACAAGAAAAAGCTGGGCACCACACTGGAATTGCTGCAATGGAAGGCAGAGAATGGTGTATCTAACAAGGGATTTGGAAAGTTGTTGGTAATGATAAAGAATATGCTTCCAAAGGACAACGAATTGCCCGAGAGTACGTACGAAGCAAAGAAGGCTGTCTGCCCTCTAGGGTTAGAGGTGCAGAGATACATGCATGCCTTAATGATTGCATCCTCTACCGCGGTGAGTACGAGGATTTGAACGCTTGCCCGGTATGCGGTGCATTGCACTATAAGATCAGCCGCGATGATCCTGGTGATGTCGAGGGCGAGCGGCCCAGGAAGAATATTCCTGCCAAGGTGATGTGGTATGCTCCTATAATACCACGGTTGAAACATTTGTTCCAAAACAAAGAGCATGCCAAGGCGATGCGATGGCACAGAGAAGACCGTAAGAAAGACGGAAAGTTGAGAGTACCCGTTGACGGGTCACAGTGGAGAAAAATCGAGAGAAAGTACGGGAAGGAGTTTGCAGATGACGCAAGGAACGTATGGTTTGGTCTAAGCGCAGATGGCATTAATCCTTTTGGGGAGCAGAGCAGCAACCATAGCACCTGGCCTGTGACTCTATGTTTGCATAACCTTCCTCCTTGGTTGTGCATGAAGCGGAAGTTCATTATGATGCCAGTGCTCATCCAAGGCCCTAAGCAACCCGGCAACGATATTGATGTGTACCTAAGGCCATTAGTTGAAGAACTCTTACAGCTGTGGAATGGAACAGGTGTACGTGCATGGGATGAGCACATGGGGCAAGAATTTGACCTAAAGGCATTGCTGTTCGTGACCATCAATGATTTGCCTTCTCTCAGTAACCTTTCAGGACAGGCAAACAAGGGATACCGCGCATGCACGCACTGTTTGGAAGATACCGACAGTAATATTTGGCTAATTGTAAGAAAAATGTGTACCTGGGACATCGTCGATTTCTTCCAAGCAGGCATGCCGTAAGAAAGAAAGGCAAGCATTTCAAATGTGAGGCAGATCACCGGACGAAGCCTCGCCGCCGTACTGGTGCTGATGTACATGATATGGTCAAGGATTTGAAGGTAGTCTTTGGAAAGGGTCTTGGTGGACAACCTGTTCCGAATGACGCTGATGGACGCGCACCCATGTGGAAGAAGAAATCTATATTTTGGAACCTGCCCTATTTGAAAGACCTAGAGGTCCGCTCCGCAATCGACGTGATGCACATGACAAAGAATCTTTGCGTGACCCTGCTTGGCTTCTTGGGCGTGTATGGGAAGACAAAAGATACACCTGAGGCACGGGAGGACCAGCAACATATGCACGAAAAAGACGGAATACATCAGGGTCATGCCAGCTACGCCCTTACCAAAGGAGAGAAGGAAATCTTTTTTGAATGCCTGCTCAGTATTAAGGTACCGTCTGGCCTCTCGTCGAATATAAAGGGAATAATAAACATGGCAGAGAAAAAGTTCCAGAACCTAAAGTCTCATGACTGCCACGTGATTATGACGCAACTGCTTCCGGTTGCATTGAGGGGGCTTCTACCGGAAAACGTTTGATTATCCATTGTGAAGCTATGTGCATTCCTCAATGCAATCTCTCAGAAGGTAATCAATCCAGAAATCATACGAAGGTTACATAATGATTTGGTGCAATGTCTTGTCAGTTTCGAGTTGGTGTTCCCACCATCCTTCTTCAACATCATGATGCACGTCCTAGTTCACCTATGCGAAGAGATTAACGTTTTGGGTCCTGTATTTCTACACAATATGTTCCCCTTTGAGAGGTTCATGGGAGTCTTAAAGAAATATGTTCATAACCGTGCTAGGCCAGAAGGATGCATCTTCGAGGGCCATGAAAATGAGGAGGTCATTGAGTTTTGTATTGACTTTATTCCTGACCTTAAGCCGATTGGTGTTCCTGAATCGCGGCATAAGGGCAGACTGGATGGAAAAGGCATGCTAGGAGGGGATCAAATAATATGTATGGACGGACATTCTTTCACTGAAGCACACTACACAGTTCTACAGAATTCTGCCCTGGTGGCTCCGTATATGGATGAACACAAGAATTTTCTACGCTCCAAACACCCGGAGCGGTCTGATGACTGGATTACACGTGAACAAACCAGGAGTTTCGCCGGCTGGTTGCAGACACGTACCATGCATGACGCCTCTATTGAAGATGACCTGTACTTGCTGTCCCAGTTACCATCTTTGAATATAATGACTTTCAAAGGGTACGAGATAAATGGTAATACATTTTACACGATCGCCCAAGATAAGAAGAGCACCAACCAAAATAGTGGTGTCCGCTTTGATGCAGCAACCAAGACGGGAAAGGAAACATATTATGGTTATATACAGGACATATGGGAACTTGACTATGGACGTGGTTTGAAGGTCCCTTTGTTTCGGTGCAAATGGGTCAATATGACACGAGGCGGGGTAACGGAAGACCCGCAGTACGGAATGACAACAGTGGATCTCAACAATCTTGCGTATGCAGACGAACCATTCGTCGTAGCCAATGATGTGGGACAGGTTTTCTATGTGAAGGTAATGTCTACCAAGCCGAGAAAAAGAAAAGATATGGAAGCGAATGCATCATACGATGAGCCAAAGCGGCACATAGTTCTTTATAGGAAGAGAAACATCGTGGGAGTGGATGACAAGATAGACATGTCAGGAGATTATGAAAAGTTTGATGAAATTTCTCCATTCACAGTGAATATTGACCCGAGCATCCCGTTAAATGATGAATATTTTCCATGGTTACGGCGCAAAGGGACACACGCGAAGAAAAAGTTTCACACCCAAAGATCTGGGATGTGATTGGCTTCACTATCATCACTTTCTTCTGTGTTTCACACCCAGGAGGGAATCTTTGTATTAGTTAGGGTAGTTATGTGTTTTGGCATTTGAAACGCGAAGAAATTTTATGTGCAAACAAATTCTTTCATGCATTTACTAATTTTTTCAGCTAAATTGAAAAACACTTCAAATGAACTCCGAAAAGGTTGAAAGTTGGCATGATATCATAATTTCACCCACATAGCATGTGCAAAAAAGTAGAGAGGGTTGCGGCAAAAACTGGATGCACTTCGTGTACAAAATGGACAATCTCTTTCGAACTATCAGGGTTTCGAACGAAAACTCATCTGTTACAAAGGCATTTCATTTTTAAATAACCTAAGCATTACCAAATTGAATATAATGATAAAACACACTAATATTAAACATAATAAAAAAGAATCACTGAAAAATGTATTTTTAAAGTTAAGTTATTCACAAACTAGTGATTCACACAAATTTCAAATAATTCAAAATTTAAACTATTTAAATTTGAAAACTACCGGCACTAACTGAAAGTTTCTAATTTTTTGTACCTAAAGCAAAAATATTCACAAAGAAACTCTAAATATAGCAAAAAACAACTAAAAATAAATAAAACAAAATAAATAAAGCATAAAAGAAAAAACTAAATGAAAAAAGCCCACTACTGGGCCACAGCGGCCTGCATACGACTAGAAACCCAAATTCTAATTGGGCCAGGATGCAGGCCCGCTAGCCCAATAGGCCCATCAGGGCATAGCAGCAGATGTAGGCCCGGAAGGCCTGCTTAAGAGAGGAGCTCGAGAGAGCTACCGGACTAGGGCTTATAAACCAGTGCGGGCGCCCCTCGGCTAGCAAGGTGGGACTAAACTTGCCGCACCACACCTGCGCCAGCGCACTAACTTTAGTACCGATTGGTGGCTGGAACCGGTACTAAAGGGTGGGTCTTTAGTACCGGTTCCAGCCACCACCCGGTACTAAAGGTGTGCTCTTCCCGCCGCTTGGCCTAGCCAAATTTGACCTTTAGTACCGGTTGGTAACTCCAACCGGTACTAAAGGCTTCTCCTGTATATATAGCACTTACGAAAATTTCGTCAGTTTCCTCCCACTTCTCTCTGCTTCATCGCCGCCGCCCCGTCCCGCGCCGTCACCGCCGCCGCCACGCCGTCCCCGTCAACTCCGCGTCGCCCCCGTCCTCGTCGCGCCGCCCCCGTCCTCGTC
>NC_041392.1:690353838-690362208 GCF_002162155.2 Triticum dicoccoides | reverse complement strand
GTCCGCATCGCCGGCCCGTCCCCGTCCCCGCACTGGCCCGCGTCCCCGTCCCCGCACCGGCCCGCGTCGCTGTCGCCTCGACCTTGCCCGCGTTGTGAGCCTCAGTCCCCCCTCTCCTCCCTCCAATCAAAGCCACTGCGCGCGCCGCCGGCGCCGTCGAGCCTTGGCTCGCCGTCGCGGGCGTCCCCATCCCCGCACCGTCGCCTGCACACACAACACATACACACACATACACACACACATACATAATTTTTGTTCTGTTTTTAGTTTTTAGTTTTTCTGTTTTTAGTTTTTAGTTTTCTGTTATTAGTTATTAGTTATTAGTTTTTCTGTATTAATGTTATAGAAATGTTAGTTATATATAGAAATGTTAGTTATATATAGAAATGTTAGTTTTTTCTATATTAATGTTATAGAAATGTTAAAGAAAAAACTTGTTAGAGAAATGTTAGTTTTAGATATGGTCAATGTTTTTTTAGTTTATTATATTTTTAGTTATAAAATTTAGAATTTGCATATATGAAATCACAATCCATCATTTAAAAAATGTTACTTTACTTTTTGCGGCATATAGTATTTGTTGTCGATGATGCCCGGCCCGCATCCTCGCCGTGACCCGTTCGCGACGACGTCCTGCTTCAGAGTACCCATGTCCGAGACTGGGCTCCGCCGGGCTGGCACTGGGAGGTGCTACCTTCAGGGGCGTGGCGCTTGGTGAGGAACCCGGCCCCGGGTCCCGTCGTCAACCCTGATTTCCTTTGGTGGCGTTCGCGTGGGTCACTTTCGGTGCGGAGGGAGCCGGCCCCGCCGGAGGTGGTACGTCGCCGTGTCAGGGAGGAGGACGAGCACGTCCATCGCTACATGGCTGCTATGGACGTTAGGTTCTCCAATACCTGGCAGGTTCTTTGGGGAGATCACCCGAGCTATGATCCAATGATGGTTCCTTCACTTTGGTTGTCCACCGTCCGCCCCTCAGGAACCGCGAGTGTCCTAGATTACTCCCTAGTATTCGATCTTTATTAGCTAGCTAGCTAGCTAGTGATGTATTCGATATATAATATTCGAGATGATTTATTCGAGATTATATACATTATTTGAGACGATGTATTCGAGAATATATCTATTATTTGAGACGACTTATTCGAGATTATATTCGATGATGCTTATTATGTACTATGATTGATTCAGTTTTTCCGTATTAATTGATTGCATCCATGCATTGTAATTTGAATATATTTCTTTTGGATTAGTTAAATAAAAGCTATGGTGGACAATACCGGCAGAGAGGGAGAAGAGGCCCTGTTCAATATCATACGCAATCCTCGCGGGCCAGATGATGATCAGAATGAAGAAGATTATGACGGCTCCAAATATCTAAACAACACCGGGGAGGGTGATATGATATTCGATCGCGACGACCGAATTGATGAAGTCATGAACTATGAACATGACGAAGAAAATGTTGATCTTGAAACAACAAAGACCGGCGAGGTATATTTATATAAGTAGGCATCTGGTGATCATCACATGTTTTAAATGACTTGAAGATATATTAACGAATTGATCTTTCTTCTTTCAGCCATCTAGATCGAGCAAATCTTCAGGCAGCAGGACAGTACGAGGCTCGAACAAAAAGTTGAAGGAGGGCGTAAAGTACAATATCGAGGCCATCAAACCTAATAGCGAACCATTAGCGCCTAAGAAGATTGCAGACAAGTTCATTCGTCAGTGCAGAGTTCTTTTGAAGGACCAACTCCCGATCTCCCTTCAAGAATGGAGAGAGCCAGCAAAGCCACGTCCAGATCTTACTTTTGTCGATGACAGACAAAAAGTTCTGCTTTGGGAAACTCTCATGGAACATTTCACCCTACCAGATCATTTCACAGTTGCAGATGTGGAGAAAGTCAAGGACGCTGCTCTTAGGAAGATGGCGGTTGCATTCAACAACCACAAGAAATGTGTATGGGACAAGTACGTCAAGGGAACACTAGAGAAGCAAAGTGCTCATTAGGACGATTTCACGAAATTCGAGGAATCGGAATTATCTAAGGAACGATCGAGAATAAACAAGGCCAATGCCGCAAAAAAGGATAAGTTCCATAAGCTGGGGCCAGGTGGCTACGCGGTGGCAATGCCTAAGTGGGATAAGACTGAGAAAGAGATGGAGGATGCAGGAGTCACTCCAGTTACATTGAGCTGCCCCCCCTAGGTGCAGGACTTGGTTCTATGCGTATGGGGGGAGTTGGACCCGAAGACAGGCTTAGTTTCGAAGAAGGCATGTCTAAACGGAGCCGAAGATAAGATACTTGTTGCAATAGAAGAGGCTCGATCGGGGGTGTTCGAGCCCAACAGAGAGAACGACGAGCTTACTCGTGCCCTGGGAAATCCTGAACACCCGGGAAGAACACGAGGCAAGGGCGTTATTCCGTGGTGTGAGGGATTTTCAGACTGGAACGCCGACTACAAAACCCATGCGAGAAGGAAGATTGTGGAGGAGAAGAAGAGGAAGATGGAGGAGGAGTAGAGGAAGCAGGACTATGAACGCCTTCAAGGCCTAGAATCAGCGCACGGGGACTTGGTAGTCAAATTCCAGCGGCATCAGGAGCAGATCGACTCACTTAGCCAGCAAAGGGGGTCTCAGCAGCGGCGGCAACTAGTGAATGATCCAGCATTGGATAGCACTGTCCCATCCATGCCGAGAAGCAGCGTGGGTTCCGCCCCGGGCGACGGATTGCTGGATAGATACCCTATGGATGATATCAAGGAGAACACTAACTGCGAGCCACACTTCAAAATGAAGAACATATCCATGAAGGTGGCGGACGCCGTTGCTTTTACAAATCCCCCCAAGGCAACCTTCCATTGCAACCCGATTCCAGCGGGCTATGCTCGTGTCTTGGTTGATGAGGTGGTGGACCAATATTCGGGGCTAGAGCTTGACATTCCTGGAGGTGATGAGGAGCACACATTGGGAGAGGCCAGACATCGTATCATCCTATGGAGAAAGGATTGCATCATCTTTTGTAGGCCACCGACACCGCGTCAGCCGACTCCTCGTCGAAGTCCGCCACCGAGTCAGCAGACTCTCACTCCTCCAAGTCCACCAACGCGTCAGGCCACTCCTCCTCCTCCAAGTCCGGCAAAGCGTCAGGCCACTCCTCCTGCAAGTCCGATATAGCATCAGACCACTCCTCCTCCAAGTCCGGCACAACTTTAGGCCACTCCTCCTCCAAGTCCGGCATAGCTTCAGGCCACTCCTCCTCCTCCAACTCAGCCACGTCAGCCGTCTCCGCCACAGCTATGGTGCGTAGCGGTACAAGTCGAGGTAGTACGGGAGGTACAGGCGGAGGCAAGCAATTTCTATATGTTCCAAGCCTCGTGCCTCTTCCGCAGAGGCCTTACGACAAGTCCGAGGAGGAAAATGCAGCCATCGTGAAGGCCCATGTGGAAGCCCATTTTGCATCGAAACCGCCACCCCCGCCAAGGGACAAAGTGCCTGAGGAAAAGATTGACCACTTCATTTGTATGGATAGAGCACCAGCTCCCAAGCCTATTGACACAGACTATGAGCGCCACCTCAGGAAGTTAAATTGATCACATCTACAGAATGAGTCGAGCTCGAGCTCGAGCAAATCAGCTGGCAAAAGGAGCGGTAAAACCGTTCCCCAGCTGGGAGAACAGGCGGCGCAATCAATCCCCCTGCTTGTCGTGCCAACAACCCATGAGAGTACGTGCGCCCAACATTATTATGGGCAAACTGTTAACGTTCCCGAGATGGGCGATGTGGTAATAACCGAGGAGCATATTGAGCAGGCTGAAAGGCTCATGATCACTGTTGGACAACTCCTCGATATCGAGCCCTTGTCTCCGCTTAGAGAGGAGGAAATAAAATGGAAATATGTCTGGGGCCAACCTTTGGTCGAGCCAGACGAGGTCAAGAAGGTCCCAACGAGAATGTATGAATTGCATCAATGCTACATGAACATTACCAAGATTTCCAATCGGGAGCCCCTCATGGTGAATGTCAAGAAGGATCATTACTTCCATGAGAAAGCTGTGTCCGTTGAGTATTCAGAACTATTTCAGTTATACAATCAAGATGCACTCGACAAATCTATCATCAGTTGCTATTGTCTGTAAGTGATTTCTTTCTGTAATTTAAGTCTCAAGCTAGTTGGAGTGATCATATTGATCAATCATTACCTGTAATTATCCTCACTATATTCCTTTCCGTGGTATTATGCAGGATGAAGATGTATGAAATGAAAAAAGGTGCACACTATGGCATTGGGTTCATTGACCCAAATACCATTAATGAATACACATGGAACTTAGATACATATTATCGAGCAAGTGTAGAGGAAAGCATGCTAGAGTTTCACACTGTCTTGTACTACAAATTTGGTTTTTGCTTACTAGCTAGCTACATGTTTTTGCTTACATATATATGCCCGCTTAATTAAGACATGCAAACGTGTGTGCATGCAGTTTTCACTGGATCTTGTTAATCATTAAAGTTGATGAAGGAACAATTGAAGTACTGGACTCACTACTTAAGAAACAAAGTGACTACACCATCATGAAGGGGATAGTAAATAGGTAATTTCAATCATTATTAACTATATCTCGGCCTATTTAATTAGTTCGTCATTTCTTGATAACAACTATTTAATAACCCCTTTATTCATTTTCTTTGTCGGCGGGCAGGGCTTGGGCAAAGTTCATCAACATCACTCCAGGCCAATGGAAACAAAACCTGAAATGGTATCGACCCAAGGTAAGTAATTAAGTAGTACTAGCTAGCTAGCTGCCATCTCTTTAATTATCATGCTTGATTAATTATTATCTGATCAAATTCCATTCTCGTAAAGACCCTGAAGCAGGCGCCGGGGAATGATCTGTGTGGATACTATGTTTGCGAGAACATTCACATGATGGCATCCGAAAGGAGCGATCTCAATGACAGGAGTGGGTACGTTTGTCAGAACACTATTCACAATTTTTACACCATTATCGATATCTAGTCACACAACTAATACACATGCATATTGATCTCCTTCTTAACAGTTCAGAGAGGTGCGGGACAAGCTCCTACCAACGGAGCGCATACAAGCAATTCAAGAGGAAATAGCGGGATTTTTGCTCGACCAGGTCATAGATACGAACGGAGAATACTATTACCCGCTACCCCCCCATGAACCACTTCCAATTGTCGTCGTGCTCTGAAGGCACCAATTAGGCTAATGACACTGGCTCCGAAGGCACCAATTAGGAGAAATTGTATATAGCTAGCTAATTCTATATATATACATGTGTGTATGTGTGAATAAATGGTGGTTGTGAGACATTCGATGATATATATATATATGATCGGTTCTACTCGAAATTCTATTTATATATATGCATAACATGTACAATATGCCGTATCGTAAAATACCAGCAAACAAAAAAGAATCAAATGGAAAACACAAAATTAAATGAAAAAGAAATCATAAACCCAAAACCCCCCAACCTTTTAATACTGGTTGGTGTCACCAACCAGTACTAAAGGGCTCCCTGCCCCCGGAGCTGGCTCATGCCACGTGGTTTCCCTTTAGCACCGGTTCGTGTGGAACCGTACTAGGGGGGGACCTTTAGTCTCCACACTTTAGAGTCGGTTACCGAACCGGCACTAAAGGGCCTTACGAACCGGTGCTATAGCTCGGTTCTGCACTAGTGATGAGCACACCCGCAAGTCCATCCAATGGGGCTTAAGAAAGAGCATGACGTTGTCCGCAAAGATGGAGACTCTGGTCCGTAGGCCTGATGGAGCTAGAGGTGTGAGCAAGTGCATCTCAGAAGCTCACTAAAAGAGGCGATGCAATGGCTCCATGACAAGGAGGAAGAGCATGGGAGAAATTGGGTTGCCTTGCCTTAGGCCACACTTGTTGTAGATGGGCTTACCCGGAACCCCATTCACCATGATCCGCGTGGATGAAGTAGCAAGGAGTCCACATATCCATCCTATCCACCGTCGGCCAAAGCCCATAGTATTCAAGACCTCCAACAAGAATGGCCATTTGACGGAATCGAATGCCTTTGAGATGTCCAGCTTTAGGAGCACCGTGGGGTCTCGCAGAGCATGGAGACGTCGGGCAGTTCCTTGCACTAACATGAAATTGTCGTGCAAATACCTTCCCTTGACAAAGGCACTTTGGTGCTTTGCCACCAAGAAGGGGAGATCATCCACTAGTCTGGTTTCTAGTATTTTGTCAAAGATCTTGATGGCTCCATGAACCATGTTGACCGGCCTAAAATCCTGCAGCTCATCCGCTCCATCTATCTTCGACAGCAGGGAGACTAGGGCTTTGTTGATGGCAGGTGTCGGTGTCAAAACCGGCGGTTCTCGGGTAGGGGGTCCCGAACTGTGCGTCTAAGGCAGATGGTAACAGGAGGCAGGGGACACGATGTTTTACCCAGGTTCGGGCCTCTTGATGGAGGTAAAACCCTACGTCCTGCTTGATTATTCTTGATAATATGAGTAGTACAAGAGTTGATCTACCACGAGATCAGAGAGGCTAAACCCTAGAAGCTAGCCTATGGTATGATTGTCTGTTGTCCTACGGACTAAAACCCTTCGGTTTATACTTAGCCACGGATATCGCGCATCGGCTGCCAGTTGCAGGGCAGATCGTCCCTACCCCGGAACCTCATGAAAGGGTTGTTTTCCTCCCCCACTTTGTCCGCGGACTGGGGTTTCCCCTCCATCCATTCGCCCGCGGCCTTATGTTCTATTATGGGTTGGACTTTTATGATCTGGCCCCGAATTTCATCCTCAACATCTCAGCGTTCATCGTCGTGTGCGAGGCTTTCCTCCGCATTAGGCCCCACTTCGGCCTGTGTCTAAAGACCTTCAATATCAAGCCGAAGGTAGTAGGCGGCCAACAAGCGGAATGCGGCGGAGCCATGGTGGGCAAAATGCCCAACATTACATGGCTCGAGGGCTCCTTCGTGGAGACCATAAACGGGTGGCAATCGGGGTGGTTCTACATCACGGAGCCGTGCGACACCAACTGGGTGGGGCCCCCGAGTTTCGATCCGGAATCCCCACGCGGCTCACTTCCTGGAAGGAGAAGGGCCTGTCCTGGGGTTCATCGGTGGAGCTGGACGGACTCCAGAAGTGTATCCGGAACATGATAAGCAAGAAACTTAAGCTTGTCAACATAGTCCAGGTCATGCTCTTCCGCCGGATCCTCCCGTGTCAACAATGGGATTTCAACTTATGGGAGTTCGACCCGGCCCAGCACCAGACTCTATGCGAGCTCTTCGATACGACGCATAAGGACGTCTGGAGGGTCCTTCTCTTACTGAGGAATGCGGGCTAAGCGCGAAGTGCCCTATAAATCCGGTAAGTTATGTACATCTGGTAGGGTATTTATTTCCCATGGCTTAACAATGTGCGGGGTCTGAGCTCCCATGCTTTTGACAGGACTGGGTGGAGACATCGGAGTAGATTAACTGTCCGGCCCCTCTGCCCGAAGACACCGCAGACGCTCTCCTGACGGAGATGCGGACTCCGGCTCCTTATGAGGTGCCAGAGAAGACCAAGAAGAAGGCCACAGGAACCCGAAAGAGTTCCCAGCCCTAGGTGGTATCGGACACATCGTCTGATAACTCCGAGGTGCACTCCTCCCGTGAAAACGAGAAGGAAGAAGAAGATTCTCCCCCTCCAGCTGGGGGAGACAAGAAAAGGAAGGCCACCCCAACCGGACTGTTCCACGACCGCCCCCGATGGCGAAGACGAGTGACTACTCAGGGCCAAACCCCTGGCGAAGTCGTAAGTATTCGGATACCAGAGTAACTCATAGCATACTTTTGTTGCACTGCTTCTCCTGACGTCGAATATGATTATGCAGTCCGCCCCAAGCCCGTATCAACGTATCATCATCGGACGGTTCCTTGGACTCGTCGGACATGGATAGTGATACACTTCCAACCGCCTCCTCTCCTTGCCCTACGGACAATGCTGAGGTAAGTTATTCTTCATCTGAGGTAATCTTACGATCATTTCATAATTAAATTACGTTTCGAATTGAAATAGTTACATCCATATTGATTCACTACGTAAAATTTGACATAAGAAAATAAAAATATAGGTCATAAGACAAGAAAATTTGCAGTTTATGTGTATTTTAGACTATGTTATTAGGTTTGTAATTTTACATAACATAAAATATTTTTATGGCGAATATATATTTTCTTACGGTCCCTTTTTGCGTCGAAAATAAGACAAAACTTACGGAACGTAAAATTACGGTGTATTGGTGGTAAAATATAGGGGGGGTGAAGAATAACTATTCCTCACCCAGGGTGGCAAATAGCGCGAACCTA